>NW_016108020.1:361026-362806 GCF_001604975.1 Cebus imitator
CACTGTGTATTTTCAAGTAGGCTGTCTTCTAAGACAGCCTAATTTCTTATGCTTAATTAGTTCTGCTTGTTGAGAGGCTCTGGTACATTCTTCAGCATGTCAATTAAATTTTTTACCTCCAGAATTTCTGCTTGATTTTAAAATCTTTTAAAAGAATTATCTGCTAAGATTCTGAATTCCTTTTCTGTATTATCCTAAATTTCATTTAGCTTCTTCAAAACAGCTATTTTGTATCCTCTCTCTGGGAGTTCACATTTTCTGTTCACTCTACAACTGGTCACTGGTGCCTAGTTATAAAGTACATTGTACCTAGTATCTTAGGGACAATGTACTTAGTAGATACTAGGGACAATGAGGTCATGTTTTCTTGGGTGGTCTTGATACATGTGGATCCTCATTCTGCAGCTATGAGAAAGACTTGGCCTAATAAAGATTTACCAGGGGAATAAGGTGTTTGTGGACTACTGCATGTGTACAGTGATGCCCCAAATACACCAGTGGATTTAGAGTTATTGTTAACTGATGTTCTCCAAATAAGGAGAAGACTACTGTCTTAGTAGAAACTAAGGACAATGTACTTTAACCCATGGAAATCAAGAAAAACACTCTGGTCAATAAGCTGCCATTGATGGCTATGGGAAAAAAAATCCAGGTAAAAGAACTTTAAAACATCTAGGTATTTGGAAAGATACCCCTACTCCATATATAATGTTTATTTCCCGTATTCCAGAAAACATTTTAGGCATGGGTATTCTGGAAGGAAAGGCTTTGAAAACTTCAATAGGAGAGTTCAGATCAAAGGTATGTGTAGTAGTAAATGCTATTTTCAGGGGAGAGGTAAAATGGAAACCTGTACAATCTTCTGTCCCTAGGTGGGTTGTCAATCTTAAATGATACAAATTGCCTGTGGAGGAGCACGTTGAAATAAGTGCAGCTATTAAGGATCTCCAGGAAGTTCTTCCAGATCTTACCAAATACCACCAAAGCAATACCTCTATGAATCTGAAAAACTCACAGCATTACTTTAGGATGATCCCTAATGCAGATATGGCTGCAATGATCAAATACTTAGATCAGAACATTCAATCCCTATATCACAACACTCAATTCCCTTTGAATACTTAGAAAGCCTTCCCAAGGACAGGTTAAAAACAAGCCCAGATGGTAAAAATTACAATAAATGCCAAATTCCTCAATGCCAAGACATTGATGAACATCCATTTCACCTAAAAATGACTGGCCACCCTTGAATTTCTCTCACAGGTGCTTTATACCCTTTGTCCATTTCTTGATCTCTAATCTACTGGGTAGGTCACTTGTGGTAAGCAAGTACATGCAAACCTACACCCAAAGGCTGAGGCAACTGAGAGGTTGAAGAAAGGCTTTACAAATCCAGTTTCTCAGAAAGAAACATTTAAACAGGGACTCAGGAACAGAAGCAATGCCTCTGGGATTCAAAACAAAATTGATCTCTGCATCTGCCCTCTGGAAAGTATTTATATGGCATACACTTTTTTCTTGGTAAAATGTATGCAGCTGGTCATGTTTCAACCCTCTTGTGAAACTTGTAAACAAAGAGGAAGTTAGATAAACATCTTTATGAGGGTTATTTGTGCTACAGAATTGTTTCTTGATTTTGTTATGAAAATGTCTTTGCAGGCCGGGCGCGGTGGCTCAAGCCTGTAATCCCAGCACTGTGGGAGGCTGAGGCGGGTGGATCACGAGGTCAAGAGATCGAGACCATCCTGGTCAACATGGTGAAACCCCGTCTCTACTAAAA
>NW_016108020.1:362943-374471 GCF_001604975.1 Cebus imitator
AAAATGTCTTTGCATGTAGGAGTCAAACATTAGTCATTATAGTGGTTTCACTTCAAGACGGCATTACTCTTACCATGCAACTGGCTGTTTTCCTATAATAATTTTTTTGTTTAATATTCTGAATATAAAATAGAGTCACATAGTTAGAAATCAAGTGACATAAAAAGGGTAATAGTGACATGTCTTTTTTTCTTATCACTGTCCCCTATTCACTCAGCTTCCAATCCTTTGCTCTTCCACAGATAAGTACCTTACTTCGATCTTTTGTGCATATTTTCACAGTTTAAAAAATTTAAACAAAGCAAGTATAAAATTATATTTCAATTTTATATCCTCTTTTAGAACAAAATGTAGCATTATAAATATGCTGTCTTGCACATTTTTTTGCTCATGCCATAATACATCTTATGGATTTTTTTATAGTAATATCTAGAGGGCTGTCTCATCTATGTTTACAGCTTTGTTTATTCCATTGCATAAATAAATCATAATTTATTTAAATAGTCTTATAGTTGCATACCATTATTTTCAGTCTTTAGATATTGCAAATAATGCTGCACAACAATATAATGTTATAGTGTTATATCATTTTATTCTATGTAGTATTATTTATTTCAACAGTTCTATATTGCTGAACAGTTAGACTCTTTCCAATATTTTATTATACATAATGCTGAAATCAACATCAGTGTACTGGCATGTTATATATATTTTCTTATAAATACATATGGATCACTTATGGGAACAAATTTTGGTCCAAGATTGTTGTTGTCTTGTGTTACTATGAGAACTGAAGAGAATTGCCATGCTCCTTAGCCTGTGGTCATACACTAAATTCCCACGTCTCAGGATAATGACACTAGAATTAGGGAGCCTAGTAAGTCATGTTGAGCCACAATTTAAATAAGTCAAGGAGTACAAGGGAGCCAAGCATACAGGAAATCAGTAGAGGAAACTAAAATGGCACTCCTGTTATGTCTTCCACGACCAAAATCACAACCAGGTTGGCATTCATTCAAGAAGGGAAGCCATGATATATATGGAAATTCTAGATTAATATTCCAACCCCAGTATATGAGGATGATATTTGTGACTCTTCATCAGTAGGGTACATTTTTAAGATTGTTCTTCAGTTGTGAGAATGACTTATGTTATGACCTTTTTGTGATTTAGGGCTGATACTTGGAGGCTAGTTGACTGAAGTTAGAGTGTCAATAGTTAGAGAAGCAACCATCCAGTTGCACTAAATCCTGTTATCTTTAACACCATGCTAGAACAATTGAAATTACCTAGGTTCTAAGGTAGTAGGAGCATGTCAATAATGTACCTAGAAGTATAATATGTCAAAATATACCTAGAAGAAGGTAAAGAGAATAAGTATATCTTTGGCCGTGTTTTTAAGTTATTGGCCCAGATGCTTTGATGGGTACATACTAATATACATAAGGGCATCCTGGAAAAATCATCAGGGTGAAAAAATTTGAGAGCAGTCTATATGGTCAAACAGGTTGCTTGCTGTAGACTTGTGTACCAAATACTCAACTTCTCTTGGTAATGCATTATCTACCCAAAATGCAGAAATCGCCATGTAGCTTCACGTGGCAGAGAAATCTAGATTGTATTTTGCACCAGAGGCATATGACATAATTTTATTTGAGAAATGTTTTACCAGCATTTTTCTGTTTCTGAGGATTAAGACATGTGGAGACTAGGTACAATTATTTAATAACTGTTTTAATCTCTGTGGTGCTTTTAGATCCTATGCCAGATAAATTGTCTTTGTATGTATGACTGGGTGAAAGGGTAAGCAGAGTATTGAGAATGTGCAGCAGAGCTTCTGTCATATTTGTTGAAATCTCCTTCTGACGCCTGCTGTTTAACTGTGTTCTAAGAACTCCACCAAGTTTAAAAGTGCTTCTGCTACCTGAAAAATGGAGCTTCCCCTACTCTAAACCGTGGTCTTTCAGACGTCTTAGAAATAAGCAATCAAATCTGGTAAGGCTTTGCTATTGTCTTCTAACCATTCAAAACAAGAAACAATTTAAGCATTTCTGGTAAGCTGACATTTCTTGGAAATGGTGCTGAGAGGAAGCTGGAATGCTGCCTCTGACCCTTTTACCTTAATCAAGATTATATAATATTTAAATACTGGAAGACTTGCAAAATTTCTTGGCTTTCTGTGCCACTTTATTCTCTTATTATTTTTGGTCTCTGATTGCTCTTTATCTCCATTGCTAACTGTGGGCATTCTCCTAAAATTCAATATCCAGTTTTCTTTTCTTCCTCAAGGACTTAACAGCTTTCATAATCTCAGCTATCCCTTTATGTAGCTAATCATCGCTTTCAGTTCTTACTACTCTATTAACTGTATGTTCAATCTCTTTCATTTTTAATTGGGAATATGATACAAGCTCTTTCCCATAAGCTTAAGTGTAATATCAGACAGAGTTTGATATGGATTCTAACTGGCCTAACTCAACTGTTTAGCAATGTTACCCTTCCAGTGTACACACAAGACTTAGGAAAGCAGTAAAATAGTTTTCAGCAGATAATATCTTAATAGTTTTCTGATACATCTCTCTTTTCATACCATGTTCACCATCATTATTCTATCTTTAGCTTTTGGCATAGTCCTGAAATAACAATAGCATTAGGACAGAACATCAAGAAAAGATGGATAGACAAATGCAATGTACTGAATTATATGCACCTCAAATATAGAAAAGCTCTTAGGATCCTCTGGTTATTCCAAATTCTTGTTATCTAGGTGCTCACAGTTCAGAGTGTGAAACAGTCGTCTGAGTAGTCAATTACAGTAGTGTAAAGAATGTTAGAATATTGTGCTGTGGCTGCAGGGATGAGGCATTTAACTCAACTCAAAATAATCAGGGCCTAGTTACTGAAGGAGGTGATATTCTATCAGAGTCTTGGAAAAGGAAACATTAGTCATGCAGAAGATAGGAAGTGTTCCAGGCCAAGTGGGTAACAATATATGGAGATATGTATATGGATTATATGGTAACAATATATGGAGATATGTATATGGATTATACATATATAAAATATATATTTGTTTATATATATATGAACCTATTTGAAAATTTGGAAAGACACAGGAGCTTGTGGAGAGAGTAGAAGTAGATAAGATATGGGAAATTTCCTGGAGACATAATTATTTTATTTTATTTCATCTATTTTATTTTACTTTATTCAATAGTTTTTGGGGAACATTTGGTTTTGGTTACATGAATAAGTTCTTTAGTGGTAATTTCTGAGATTTTGGTGCACCTGTCACATGAGCAGTGTACACTGTACCCAATGTGTAGTCGTTTATTCTTCCCCCGCACCTTCCCACCAAGTCCTCAAATTCCATTATATTATTCTTATGCCTTTGCATCCTCATAGCTTAGCTCCCACATATAACTGAGAACAAATGATATTTGGTTTTCATTCTTGAGTTACTTCACATAGAGTAATGGTTTCCAACTCCATCCAGGTTGCTGTGAATGCCATTATTTCATTTCTTTTTATGGCTGAGTACTATTCCATGGTATATATATAGCGCATGTTCTTTATACACTCATTGGTTGATGGACATTTGGGTTGGTTTTATATTTTTGCAATTGTGAATTGTGCTGCTCTAAACAGGTGTGTGTAAGTGTCGTTTTCATATAATGACTTCTTTTCTCTGGGTAAATACACAGTAGTGAGATTGCTGGATCAAAATGTAGTTCTACTTTTAGTTCTTTAAGTAAGCTTTATACTGTTTTACATAGTGATTGTACTAGTTTACATTCCCACCAGCAGTGTAAAAGTGTTCCCTTTTTACCACATCCATATTAACATCTATTATTTTTTCATTTTTTGATTATGGCCATTCTTGCAGGAACAAGGTGGTAACTCATTGTGGTTTTAATTTCCATTTTCCTGATAATTAGTGACGTTGAACATTTTTTCATATGTTTGTTGGCCATTTGTACAACTTTTCAGAGTTGTCTATTCATGTTTTTTGCCCACGTTGTCATGAGATTATTATTATTATTGTTGTTATTATTTCTGCTGATTTGAGTTCCTTGTAGAGTTTGGATATTAGCCCTTTGCTTGATGTGTAGCATGCAAATATTTTCTCCCATTCTGTGAGTTTTCCGTTTAGTCTTCTTATTATTTCTTTTGCTGTGTAGAAGCTTTTTAGTTTAATTAAGTCCCATCTATTTATCTTTGCTTTTGATGCATTTCCTTTTGGATTCTTGGTCATGAACTCTTTGCCTAAGCCAATGTCTAGAAGTACTTTTCAAATGTTATCTTCTAGAATTTTTGTGGTTTCATGTCTTAGATTTAAGTGTTAATTTATCTTGAGTTGATTTTTGTATAAGGTGAGAGATGAGGATCCATTTTCATTCTTCTATATTTGGCTTGTCAATTATCCCAGCACCATTTGTTGAACAGGGTATCCTATCTATACTGCATGTTATTGTTCACTTTGATAAAAATCAGTTGGTTGTAAATATTTGACTTTATTTCTGTGTTCTATATTCTGTTTTGTTGGTCTATATGACTACTTTTATACCAGTACCATGCTGTTTTGATAACTATAACCTTGTAGTATAGTTTGAAGACAGGTAATGTGATACCTCTGAATTTGTTCTTTTTACTTAGTCTTGCTTTGGCTATGCAGGCTCTTTGTTGGTTCCATATGAATTTTTGGATTTTTCCTCCAGTTCTGTGAAGAATGATGATGGTCAGTACTTTGATGGGAATTGCATTAAATCTGTAGATTGTGTTTGGCAGTATGGTCATTTTCACATTATTGATTCTACCTATTCTTGAACATGGGATATGTTTTTATTTGTTTGTATCATCAGTGGTTTCTTTCCACAGTATGTTGTACTTTTCTTTGTAGAGATCTTTCACCTCCTTGGTTAGATATATTCCTAAGTATTTTATTATTATTATTTTTGTGTGTGGCTGTTGTAAAAGTGATTCAGTTCTTGATTTGATTCTCAGCTTGGTCATTGTTGGTATATTGCAGTGCTACTGATTTGTGTACATTGATTTTTGTATCCTGAAATTTTACTGAATTTATCAGATCTAGGAGCTTTTTAAATCAGTCTTTAGAGTTTTCTAGGCATATAATCATATCAATGATGAACAGAGACAGTTTGACTTCTTTCTTACCAATTTCATTCTGTTATCTGATTGCTCTGACTAAAAGCTGGTTCGCTCTTTGAAAAGATAAACAATATTGATAGACCATTAGCAAGATTAACTAAGAAAAAAGAGAGAAGATCCAAATAAGCTAAATTACATGCAAAATGGGAGATATTACTACTGATACCACAGAAATACAAACAATTATTTAAGGCTACTAGGAACACATTTAAGCAAACAAACTAGAAAATCTAGAGGATATGGATAAATTCCTGGAAATATACAACCCTCCTAGATTAAACAATAAAGAATGAGAAGTTCTGAACAGACAAATAACAAGTAGTCAGACTGAAGAATTAATTTAAAAATGCCAACTAAAAAACTCTCCAGAATGAGCTGGATTCACAGCTGAATTCTTTCAGACATTTAAAGGATAATTGGTACCAATCCTGCCAAAACAATTCCAAAAGACAGAGAAGAGGGAGTCCTCCCTAAATCATTCTATGCAGCCAGTGTCACCCTAATACCAAAACTAGAAAAGTACGTAGCAAAACAAACAACAAACAAAAACTACAGACCAATATCCGTGATAAATATAGATGCAAAAATCCTCAACGAAATACTAGCTAAGTAAATCTAACAGCATATCAGAAAGATAATCCAACATGATCAAGTGAGTTTCATACCAGGGCACAGGGATGGTCTAACATAGGCAAGTCAATAAATGTGATGCATCACATAAACAGAATTAAAAATTGTACAATCATCTCAATAGATGCAGGAAAAACACTTGACACAATTTAGCATCTCTTCATGATTAAAAACCTCAGAAAATTTGGCATAGAAGAGACATACCTAAAGGTAATAAAAGCTATCTATGAGAAAAACCCACAGCCAACATTATACTAAATGGGAAAAGTTGAAAGCATTTCCTCTGCAAACTGGAAAAACACAAGGATGCCCGTTTTCACTTCTATTTAACATAGTATGGGCCATAATTTTTGTCAAGCATAAGTATCTGGTTTACAGTCCTATAGCTAATTAATAATGCCAAATTAAAATTATGAGGGCTGTTCAAGGTAAGCAGTAAATGAGGATTGCAAAATGAAAGCAAGAAAAAAGTCATAAAAAACACAAACAGCAGATGTAAATACCCAGAAATATAGTCATCTGGGGAGAGAGGGTGGAGCAAGATGGCAGAACAGACTTTGTCTTGCTACCATTGACCTACCTGCAAGGACACCAAATTAACAACTATCTACACAAAAAAAAAAAAAAAAAAACAAAAAAAACCCAACTTCAAAAGAGCCAAAAGTCAGGTGAACACTCATAATAAATGGTTTTAATTTAATATCTTTAGAAGAGATACTGAAGAGAGAAAAAACAGTCCTGAATTAGCAATGTCACTCTTCACCCAACCCATAGCTGCAGCATGGTGCAGAGAGCATCTCTAGGTACTGGGGAAGGGAGAACAGAGCAATTGTGAGGCATTTAACTCAGTATTTTATTGTTAGAGCAGAAAGGAAAACTAGACCAAACTCAATTGATGCCTGCCCATGGCAGGAGCACTTAAAGAAGCCCTAGCAAGATGGGAATCACCAATCTGACCCTAGAGGTCTGAAATGAAGTGACCGGAAACTTCTCCGCCGAGGGCTGTAGCACCCTGTGTCTCCAAACACTGTTGAATGGCAGTCTAGGCTATAAGGGCTGTAATTCTTAGGCAAGTCCTGTGCTGAACTAGGCCCAGAGATAGTGAATTGGGAGTGGTGGTGTAGCATATGAAATACTGAGACACCAGCTGGGGAAGCCAAGGGAGTGCTGGCATTACTCCTTTCCTAACCTCAGGCTTCACAGCTCATGACTCCAAAATAGACCCCTTTCTTCCACTTGAGAAGAGGAGAAGGAATAGTGCAGAGAAAACTGTTTTGCCTCTTGGGTATCAGCTTAGCTACAGCAGGATAGGGCACTAGTCAGCGTTTCAAGGCCCCTGTTGCAGGACCTAGTTTCCAGATATTTCTAGACACATCTTGAGACAGAAGAAAACTCACTGCCTTGAACTAAAGGAGCCAGTCCTGGAAGCATTAATCACCTGCTAACTGAAGAGACCTTGTACCCTGAATAACCAGCAGTGATCCCACGGTACTACATTGAGGGTCTTGGGTGAGCCTCTGAGACTTGGTGGCTTCAAGTGAGACTCAGCACATTACTAGCTGTGGTGGCTATGGGGCAAAACTCGATCTTCTTGATAAGAGCAGAGAGAAAAGTAAATAGGACTTTGTCTGACACCTTAGGTACCAGCACAGCCACAGGGAAATAAAGCACCAAGTGGGCTCTTGGAGTCCTCAATTCTAGGACTTGACTCTTGGATCGAATTCCTGGGCCTTCCCAGCACAGATGGGAACCCACTGCCATGAATGATGAATCCCATGCTGGGAAGCATTCACCATAAGCTGACTTAAGAGAACTTGGGCCTTAAAGGAACATTGGCTGGTAGGCTAAACATAGTCCTTATGGCTTGTGGTGGCAATGGCTATGGGGTGAGGCTCCTCTGCCTTTAGAAACGGAAAGAAAGAGTGGGAAACAGTGAATCTTGTGGTTTGAGTGTCAGCTCAGCTGCAATGTAATGTAACATGAGTGAAAGGACTAAGGTTTTTGACTCTAATCTCTGATTCCTGGATGGCATTACTGGACACACCCAGGAACTGGGGGACTTTGAAGCCCTGAAGAAAAAACACAGGCCTAGCTGCCTTTCACACCTGCTAATTGTAGAGCCCCATGGCCTTGAGAAACCATAGGTAGCAGCCAGGGAATTGTTAAAGCATGCTTTGGGTGAGACCCAGCACTGAGCTGGCTTCAGGTCTGTCCCAGCACAGTCATAGTGGTGATGGCCACAAGGGTGCTTGTGCCACTCCACCCCTCAGCTTTAGGTGGCTCAAACACACACATACACACACACACACACACACACACACACACACAGAGAGAGAGAGAGAGAGAGAGAGAGAGAGAGAGAGAGAGAGAGAGAGAGACTGTATGTATGGAAGAAAGTAACAGAAGACAACAAGGGTCTCTGCCTTGTAATCCAGAAAATTCTGCCATATCTGGTCCAAGACCATTAAGGTGACATCTCTACGAGTCTTCAAGAACCACAGCATTACTGAGCTTAGATTGCCCCCTAAAGCTGATATAGGTTAGACCACAACACTCAAGTCCTTTCAAATATCTAAAAAGCTGATCCAAGAATGACAGGTACAAATAAAGCCAGACAGTGAAGACTACAATAATGACTTCTCTTTTAATGCCCAGACACTGAAGAAAATCTAGCATCAACACCATTCGGAAAAACATGATATCACCAATTAAGCTAAATAAATCACCAGGAACCAATCCCAGAGAAACAAAGATATGTGACCTTTCAGACAGAGAAGTCAAAATGGCTGTGTTGAGGAAACTCAAAGTCATTCAAGATAACACAGAGAAGGAATTTAGAATTCTGTCAGATAAATTTAACAGGGAGATTGAAATAATGAAAAAGAATGAAGCAGAAATTATGGAGCTGAAAAATGAAATTGGCCTATTAAAGAATGCAACAGTAACATTTAATGTCAGAATTGATCAAGCAGAAGAAAGAATTTCTGAACTTGAAGGCAGGCTGTTTTAAAATACATAGAGGAGAAAATAGAAAAAAAATTAAGCATGCCTTCAGGATATAGAAAACAGATTCCAAAGGGCAGATATAAGATTTATTGGCCTTAAAGAGAAGGTAGGGAAAAAGATAGGGGTAGAGAGTTTATCCAAAGGAACAATAACAGAACTTCTCAAACCTAGAGAAAGATATTAACATCTAAGTACAAGGTTATAGAACACCAAGCAGTTTTAACCCCAAGAAGACTACTTCAAGGTATTTAATAATTAAACTCCTAAAAATCAAGAAAAAAGAAAGGATCTAAAAAACAGCAGGTGAAAAGAAAGAAATAATAGACAATGGAGATTGAATATATCTGGGAGCAGACTTTTCAGTGGAAACTTTACAGGCCAGGAGGGAGTGGCATGATATATTTAAAGTACTGAAGGAAAAAATATTTTACTTCGATTAGTATATCCAAAGAAAACATCTTTTAAACATGAAGAAAAAAAAAAAAGACTTTCCTGGAAAAACAAAAGCAGAGGGATTTCACCAATAGAAGAACTGTCCTACAAGAAATGTTCAGTGAGTAATTTAATCAGAAAGAAAAAGACATTGATGAGCAATAAATTATCACCTGAAGGTACAATAGACAGAAAAACAAAATATTATAATGCTGTAACTCTGATGTGCAAATATTCTTATCCTAAGTAGAAGACTAGATAATAAACCAATAAAAATTAATAACTACAACAGCTTTTGAAGACATAGTACAATAAGATACAAATAGAAACAACAGAAATTTAAAAAGTGGGGTGATGAAATTAAGGTGTAAAGCTTTTGTTAGTTTTCTTCCTCCATCTTTATTTGTTTGTTTATGCAAATAGTGTTAAGCTTTTATCACATTAAAACAATAGGTTATAGAATAGTATTTACAATTCTCATGGTTAACCTCAAGCCAAACAACATACAGTGGATACACAAAAAATAAAAAAAAATCAAGAAACTAAATTACATCAACAGAAAAAGTTATTTTCACTAGAGGAAGAAAAGAAGGAAAAAAAGAAGAAAGAAAAAACCATGAAACAACCAGAAAACAAATTCAAAAATGGCAGGATTAAGTCCTTACTTAAGAAGAACATTGAAAGCAAATGAACTAAACTCTCCAATCAAAAGACAAATTGGCTGAATAAATAACAAACCAAGACCCATAGATCTGTTTGCTAAAAGAAGCACACTTTGGGGGACAATCCAAGATGGCTGAATAGGAACAGCTCTGGATTGCAGTTCCCAGCAAAAACACAGAGGGTGAGTGATCACCACATTTCTAAATGAATTTTTACTGCCCACAGACTGGAGATTCTCGGGCAAAAAAGCACCACGGGGCTCCAACGCAATTGTTTCAGCTGGCACAGTGGGTCTCCACACAAAAACTCACACAAATCTGGGCGCTGTTTCAACTGGTGACTGGAATGCCTGGGAGACAGAGTTGCCCATTCAACTGAAAAAAAAGGTTGCTGAAACAGGGAGCCAGGTGATCTGGCTCAGCCAGTCTCACTCCTACAAAGACCAGCAATCTGAAACGCTCTGGATTGAGAGTTTCACAGCAAGCACAGTTGGACCCAGGACAGTCCAGCTCTGTGGGGGTAAGGGTGTCTGCCATTGCTGAGGTAGCCCACCACTACTGAGGCAGTCTGCCATTACTGAGGCAGTCCACCATTACAGAGACAGTCAGCTATTACTGAGGCAGACTGCCATTACCAAGGCAATTCTGACTGTACCCCTATAAACGAAACTGCAAGGAAGCACACAGAAGCTGGGCAGAGCCCATGGCAGCTCAGCAACACCTCTGTTGGTAGACTCTGACTAGGCTAACTCCTCACTGGGCAGGGCATCTCTGAAAAAAAGGCAGAAGCACAACAGGAACTTATAAATAAAGCCCCACCTTCCTGGGACAGAGCACCTGGGAAAAAAAGGCCGTTATGAGTTCTGCAGCAGACTAAAATATGCCTGCCCAGCAGCTCTGAACAGAACAAAGGAGCTCACAGCTCAGCACTTGAGCTCGTATAAAGGACAGACTGTCTCCTTAAGCAGCTCCCCAACCACCATATATCCAGAGACACCTCATAAAGGAGAGCTCAGGCTGACATCTGGTGGGTATCCTTCTGGGACAAAGATAACAGAAGAAGAAACTGGCAGCAACTCTTACTGTTCTGCAGCCATTGCAGGTGATCCCCAAGCAAGCAGAGTCTGGAGTGGACCTCCAGCAGTCCTAGAGCAGAGGGGCCTGACTGTTAGAAGGAAAAATAAGAAACATAAAGAAATAACTTCATCATCAACAAAAAGGATGTCCAGAGACCTTATCTGAAAGCCATCAACTACAAAGACCACAGGTAGATAAATCCACAAAGATGGGAAGAGACCAGTGCAAAAGGAGGAAAACATCCAAAACCAGAATGCCTCTCCTCCTCCAAGGCATCACAACTGCTCACCAGCAAGGGAACAAGGCTGCATGGAGAATGAGTCTGATGAATTAACAGAAACAGGCTTCAGAAGGTGGATAATAAGAAAATTCCCTGAGCTAAAAGAACATGTTTTAACCCAATGCAAAGAAACTAAGAACCTTGAAAAAAGGTTTGACGAAATGCTAACGAGAATACACAGCTTAGAGAGGGACATAAATGAATTGATGGAGCTGAAACACACAACACGAGAACTTTGTGAAGCATAAACAAGTTTCAATAGCCAAATCCAC
>NW_016108020.1:376351-378610 GCF_001604975.1 Cebus imitator
CAACAAAAGAGACAGACCACTAGCCATATTAATAAAAAAGAGAGAATAATCAAATAGATGCAATAAAAAACAATAAATGGGTTATCACCACAGATTAACAGAAATACAAACCCTCATCAGAGATTACTACAAACAACTCTATGCACATAAACTAGTAACCCTGGAAGAAATGGATAAATTCCAGGACACTTGCACCCTCCCAAGCCTAAACCAGGAAGAAGTCAAAATCCTGACTAGACCAATAACAATGGCTGAAGTTAAGGCAGCAATTAATAGCCTACCAGCCAAAAAAAGCCCAGGTCCAGATAGGTTCACAGCAGAATTCTGCCAGACATACAAAGAGGAGCTGAAACTACCACTCCTTCTGAAACTATTCAAAACAATCCCAAAAGAGGAAATCCTTACCAAATCATTTTATGAGACCAACATCATCCTGATACCCAAACCCGGCAGAGACTCAACAAAGAAAGAAAATGTCAGGCCAATATCCATGATCAACATAGATGAAAAAATCTTCAATAAAATACTGACAAACCGATTGCAACAGCACATCAAAAAGTGTATCCATCACGATCAAGTAGGCTTCATCCTGGGGATGCAAGGCTGGTTCAACATATGCAAGTCTACATACATAATTCTCCACGTAAACAGAATTAAACACAAAAACCAGATGATTATCTCAATAGATGCAGAGAAATCCTTTGACAAAATTCAACAGCTTTTTATGCTAAAAACTCTCAATAAACTAGGTATTGATGGAACGTATCTCAAAATAATAAAAGCTATTTATGACAAACCCACAGCCAATATATCATATTGAATGGGCAAAAACTGGAAGCATTCCCTTTGAAATCTGGCACCAGACAAGGATGCCCTCTCTCATGACTCTCTCCATCCCATCATTTACATTAGGTATTTCTCCTAATGTTGTTCCTTCCCAATACCCCCACCCCCTGCCATTCCTCCCCTAATCCCCCACTCGCCAACAGGTCCCAGTGTGTGATGTTCCCTTCCCTGTGTCCATGTGTTCTCATTGTTCAACACCCACTTATGAGTGAAAACAGGTGGTGTTTGGTTTTCTGTTCTTGTGTCAGTTTGCTGAGAATGATGGTTTCCAGGTTCATCCATGTCCCTGCAAATGACATGAACTCATCCTTTTTATGGCTGCATAGTATTCCATGGTGTATATGTGCCACATTTTCCTTGTCCAGTCTATCATTGAAGGGCATTTGGGTTGGTCCCAGGTCTTTGCTATTGTAAACAGTGCCGCAGTGAACATACCTGTGCATGTGTCTTTATAATTGAATGTTTTATAATCCTTTAGGTATGTACCCAGCAGTGGGATTGCTGTGTCAAATGGTGTTTCTATTTCTAGATCCTTGAGGATTCACCACACTGTCTTCCACTATGGTTGAACTAATTTGCACTCCAACCAACAGTGTAAAAAGGTCCTATTTCTGCACATCCTCTCCAGCATCTGTTGTCTCCTGATTTTTTAATGATCACCATTCTAACTGGTGTGAGATGGTATCTCAATGTGGTTTGGATTTGCATTTCTTAATGACCTGTGATGAAGAGCTTTTATTCACATGTTTTTTGGCTGCATAAATGTCTTCTTAGGAAAAGTGTCTGTTCACATTATTCACCCACTTTTTGATTTTTTTTTCTTGTAAATTTGTTTAAGTTCTTTGTAGATTCTGGTTATTAGCCTTTTGTCAAATGGCCAGATTTCAAAAAATTTTGCTCATTCTGTTGGTTGCCAGTTCATTCTAATGACAGTTTCTTTTGTGGTGCAGAAGCTCTTCAGTTTAATTAGATTCCATTTGTCTGTTTTGGCTTTTTTTGCCGCTGCTTTTAGTGTTTTAATTATGAAGTTCTTGCCCATGCCTATGTCCTGAATGGTATTGCCTAGGTTTTCTTCTAGGGTTTTTATACTGTTAGGTCTTATGTTTAAGTCTTTAATTAATCTGAAGTTAATTTTTATATGAATGGTAAGGAAGGGATCCAGTTTCAGGTTTCTGTATATGGCTAGCCAGTTTTCCCAACATTTACTAAACAGGGAATTCTTTCCCCATTGCTTGTTTTTGTCAGGTTTGTCAAAGATTAGATTGTTGTAGATGTGTGGCATTATTTCTTAGGCCTATGCTCTGTTCCATTGGTCTATATCTCTGTTTTGGTGCCAGTACCATGCTGTTTTGATTACTGTAGGCTTCTAGTATGGTTTGAAGTCAGTTAGTGTGATGCCTCCAGCTTTTTTTT
>NW_016108020.1:379240-382847 GCF_001604975.1 Cebus imitator
AGGGCTGTTTTCTTTTGGCGAGGCTATGGACTTTTCTAAGTATGAAATTATATTATTTGCAAACAGGGATAGTTTGACTTTTTTCTTCCTATTTGGATGTCTTTTATTTCTTTCTCTTACCCTATTTTTCTGGCTAGGACTTCTAGTACTATGTTGAATAGCAGTGGTAGAGAGGGCATTCTTGTCTTGATACAATTTTCAAGAAGATTTTCAGCTTTTGCCCTTTAAGTATGATGCCCCCTCTGGATTTTTTATAGAGGGCTCCTATTATTTTGAAGTATGTTCCTTCCATGCCTAGTTTGTTGAGACATTTAAATATGAAGGGATGCTAATTTTATTGAAAGCCTTTTATGCATCTATTGAGATGATTATGTACTTTCTATTTTTAGTTGAGTTTATGTGATAAATCACATTTTTTAATTTGCCTGTGCTGAACCAACTTTGGATCCCAGAGATACAGCCCACTTGATTATAGTAGATTAGCATTTGATTTTCTAGTATGTTCAGAATTTTTGATTCTGTGTTCATCAAGGATGCTGGCATAAAGTTTTATCATTTATGGTGTCTCTGCCAGGTTTTGCTATCAAGATGATGCTGACCTCATAGAATAAGTTAGGGAGGAGTTTCTCCTCTTCAGTTATTTTATTTATTTATTTATTTATTTATTTTTTGGTAATAGCTGGAGTAGGATTCATACTAGCTCTTGTTTATACATCTTGTGGAGTCTGGATGTGAATCTGTCTGATCCTGGCTTCTTTCTGGTTGGTAGTCTTTTTTATTACTAATTCAATTTTGGAATTTATTACTGGGCTGTTCAGGGACTCAATTACTTCCTGTTTCAATTTTGGGAGGTTGCATGTTTCCAGTAATTTATCCATTTGTTCTGGGTTTTCTAGCTTGCCTCTGAATACACATCCTCACTGGGGAACCTGAAAATCTATATTATAAGAGAAGGATTTAACCTTACTTAAAGTTGAAATGAATTCAGAGAGCTGAGCAAAATATAAAAGTTGAGAAAGCAGTGGGAAGGACTTTGTAGGCGCTCCCTGTCCCCAGAGAAACCGAGGGAAACCATTTCTCACTTTATCTCACAGGAGTCTTTAGGGAGGGCTGCCAGTGAAATTTAGGAAGGACCACAGGGAGAAGGAAACTTCTAGCTGAACTTTATAATAAGTTTGACTAAGCATGAAATTTCCTGGGCAGAATAGTGGGTGGTGGTGAATAAGAAGTACAGATGTAAGCATAGAAGTCATGGCAGGTGTGGAGGAGTTGGACCCGAAAGCCATGCTTGCTTTCTGAGCAGGGAGGCTTGTAGCCTAGGGCAAGATCTCAGGATTGCTCATTGGCTGCCTGGATATAAACTCGGTGCTCTTAGTGGGGCACGATGTGAGTGAGACTGGCCTTGCTGGCTGCATGTGAGCTGGGTGAGGCTTGTTACTGCTAGTTTTCCTGCATCTCCCTGGTGACATGTATGAGGCACCAGAAGCAGCCATAACTCCCTTGGTAACATAACTTAATTGGCTTGAGAACCACACCCTTATGTCCCACAATGACCACCACAAACCCTGCCCAAGGAGAGTCTGAGCTCAGGCATGCCTAACCCCACTCTCACCTGATGGTCTTTCTCTACCCATTCTAGTAGCTGAAGACAGAAAAAAAAATAATCTCTTTGGAGACCTATGGCCCTGCTCACCACCTGCAAAACTTGAAAACTTATCGAGGAAAACTTAGGGCAAGCTTGTATCCCCCCTATACCACAGCAGCTGATGCTCTCTTGAAAGTGCCTCCTAATGACTTGAGGCCAGCCAACTCAAGCCATTACAGTAACTCCTCATAAAATAACAACCCTGCTCCAAGAAAGGTAAACCAACAAACAAAAAAAACCAGCTAATTCCACTTTCCGTAACATCCTGGCTAACCAGAGATCTTGAGCCAGTCCACATGACATCTTCACTGCTAGCACAACCAGCATTTGAGAAAACCAGCACACTAAACAAAATTACAACCAAGGACCCTCACAGGGTTCACCTGATTCCCTTGCTACCTCCCCCAGAGCATATGCTAGTAATCATGACTTAGAGACCTGAAGACAGATCACATCAGCGGAATCTTGGTAAAGACTCCCCAGTACCAGATCAGAGCCTGGTAGTTCTGTTGGATGGCTAGACCCAGAAGAGCAGTAACAATCACTGCAGTCTGGCTCTCAGGAAGTCCCATCTCTAGAATAAGGGGAAGAACTTCAGATCAAGGGATTACCCCCTGGGAGAAAATAATCTGAACAGCCCCTGAGTCCCAGATTTTTCTTCTGACATAGTCTACCCAAATGAGAAGGGAGAAGAAAAACAATTCTGGTAATATGTAAAAGCAAGGCTCTTTAACACCCCCAAAAGATCACACTACCTCACCAGCAATGGATCCAAACCAAGACAAAATCTCTGAATGGCCAGAAATAATTCAGAGGGTCAATTATTAAGCTACTCAAGGAGACACCAGAGAAAAGTGGAAACCAACTTAAATACACTTAAACAATAATACAGGATATGGACAAAAAATATGTAGATAAATTTATTTTTACTTTAAGTCGAAACAATCACAAATTTTAAAAATGAAAGACACAGTTACAGAAATTCCAAATACACTAGAAAGTTTCAACAAAAGAATCAAACAAGTAAAAGAGAGAACTTCAGAGCTCAAAGAAAAGGCTTTCAAATTAATCCAATTTGGCACAGCCAAAGAAAAAAGAATCACAAAAATGAACAAAACCTTCAAGAAGTTTGGGATTTGTTAAATGACCTAACATAAGAATAATTAGTCCTCCTGAGAATGAAGAGAAATCTAAGTTTTGAAAAGTCATTTGAGAAAATAATCTAGAAAAACTTCTTTGGCTTTACTAGAGATCTAGACATTCAAATACAAGAAACTAAATGAACATGCAGAAAATTCATGGCAAAATGATCATCACCTAGGCACATAGTCATCAGATTATCTAAAGTCAAAGTAAAGGAAAGAATTTTGAGATCTGTGAGGCAAAGTCTTCGGGTAACCTATAAAGGAAAACCTATCATATTAACAGTAAATTTGTAAGCAGAAACTCTACAAGCTAGAAGGATTAGGGGCCTATCTTCAGCTTCCTTAAACAAAACAATTATTAGCCAAGAATTTTCTATCAGGCGAAACTAACCTTTATAAATGAAGGAAAGATAATGACTTTTTCAGACAAACAAATGTCCAGAGAATTTGCCACTACCAACCCAGCACTATAAGAACTGCTAAAAGCAGCTCTAAATCTTGAAACAAATCCTTGAAATACACAAAAATAGAACCTCCTTAAAGCATAAATCTCAGGGGACCTATAAAACAATAACACAATGAATAAAGATGAAGGTATTCAGGCAACAACTAGCTCACATGAATGTAAATGGCCTAAATGTTACCCTTAAAAGATACAGAATGGCAGACTGGATAAGAATTCCCCAATCAAGCATCTTCAGTCTTCAAGAGACGCACCTAATACATAAGGACTCACATAAACTTAAGATAAAGGGGTGGAAAAAGATACTCCAAGCAAATTGTTGCCATAAGCAAGCAGTAGTGGCCATTCTTATAT
>NW_016108020.1:382872-391785 GCF_001604975.1 Cebus imitator
AAGGAGGAATATTATATGATGATAAAAGGACTAGTCCAACAGGAAAATATCACAATCCTAAATATATATGCTAATACTGGAGCTCCCAAATTAAAAAAAAAAACAAAACTATTATCACTAGACGTAAGAAACGAGATAGACCCCAACACAATAATAGTGGAGAACTTCAATACTCCACAGACAGCACTAGACAGGTCATAAAGTGAGAAAGTCAATAAAGAAACAATGGACTTAAGCTATACCCAAGAACATATGAGGTTAACAGGTATTTGCAGAACATTCTACTGAACAGTTGCATAATACACATTCTATTCCTCAGTACATGAAACATTCTCCAAGATAGACCATATGATATGTCACAAAACAAATCTCAATACATTTAAGAAAATCTAAATTATTTCAAGTACTCCCTCAGGCTATAGTTGGAACAAAAATTGAAAATCAACTCCAAAACAAACCTTCAAAACCATGCAAATACATGGAAATTAAGTAACCTCCTTCCAAATGATCATTAGGTCAACAGTGAAATGAAGAGAAAAATTAAAAACTTTTGTGCTCTTCTTGAGGAGTATCTTTGTGGAGTTCTCTGTGTTTCCTGAATTTGAATGTTGACTTGCCTTGCTAGGTTGGGGAAATTCTCCTGGATAATATCCTGAAGACTGTTTCCTAAATTGGTTTCATTCTCCCTGTCACTTTCAGGTACACTGATCAAATGTAGATTTGGTCTTTTCACATAATCTCATATTTCTTGGAGGCTTTGTTTATATCTTTTCACTTTTTTTTTTCTCGAATCTTGTCTTCTCGCTTTATTTCCTTGAGTTGATCTTCAGTCTCTGATATCCTTTCTTCCACTTGATCAGTTCGGCGATTGAAACTTGTGTATGCTTCATGAAGTTTTTGTGCTGTGTTTTTCAGCTCCATTAGGTCGTTTATGTTCTTATCTACACTGATTATTCTAATTAGCATTTTGTCTAACCTTTTATCAATGTTCTTAGCTTCTTTGCGTTGGGTTAGAGCATGCTCCTTTAGCTCGGTGAAGTTTGTTATTACCCACCTTCTGAAGCTTATCAATTCATCAAACTTATTCTCCATCCAGTTTTCTTCCCTCGCTGGTGAGGAGTTGTGATCCCTTGGAGAAGAAGAGGCATTCCGGTTTTTGGAATTTTCAGCCTTTTGTACTAGTTTCTTTTCATCTTTGTGGATTTATCTACCTTTGGTATTTGAAGTTGATTGCCTTTAGATGGGGTCTCTGAGTGAACATCCTTTCTGTTGAGCAGGCCCCTCTGCTTCAGGTCTGCTGGAGTTTGCTGGACTTCCACTCCAGACCCTGCTTGCCTGGGAATCTCCAGCAAGGACTGCAGAACAGCAAAGATTGCTGCCTGTTCCTTCTTCTGCTAGCTTCATCCCAGAAGGGTACCTGCCAGATGCCAGCCAGAGATCTCCTTTATAAGGTGTCTGTCAGCCCCTGCTGGGGGATGTCTCCCAGTCAGGATACATGAGGGTCAGAGAGCCACTAAAGCAGGCAGGATATCCCTTATCAGAGTTTGAATGCTGTGCTGGGAAATCTGCTGCTCTGTTTAGAGCTGCCAGGCAGGGATGTTCAAGTGTGCTGAAGCTGTACCCACAACTGCCCCTTTTCCCAGGTGCTTTGTCCCAGAAAGGTGGAGGTTTTATTTATAAGTACCTGATGGGTTTTTGCCTTTTTTCAGAGGTGTCCTGCCCAGCGAGGAGGGAGTCTAGTGACACAGTCTGCCTGCAGAGGCCTTGCTGAGCTGCTGTGGGTTCCACCCAGTTTGAACTTCTTGGAGACTTTGTTTACACAGATGAGGTTAAAACTGCTTACTCGAGCCTCAGCAATGGTAGACACCCCTCTCTTCACTGAACTTGAGCCTGCCGGGTCTAGCTTGGACTACTGTGCTGGCTTTGAAAATTTCCAGTCAGTGGATCTCAGCTTGCTGGTCTTCGTGGGGGGTGCCACCTGCTGAACCACATGATTGGATTCAGCCCCCTTTTTCAGGGGAGTGAATGGCTCTGTCTGGCTGGTGTTCCAGGTGCCAATGTGTTATTAAAAAAGCCCTGCTCTGGCTAGCTCAGTGTCTTCCCAAACTTCTGCCTAGTTTTGTGCTGGAAACTCAGATCCCTGGTGTTGTAGGCACTGGAGAGAATCTGCTGGTCTGCGGGCTGTGAAGACCATGGGAAAAGCAAAGTGTCTGGGCCAGAGTGCTGGGAACAGTCCTTAATGGCTTCTCTTGGCTAGGAGAGAGAGTTTCCCAGCCACTTGCAATTCCTGCATGAGGCAACACGTCACCTTGCTTCAGCTTGCCCTCTTTGGGCTGCACACACTATCTAATCAGTCCCAATGAGATGAACCATGTACCTCAGTTGACAATGTGGAGATCATCCACCTTCTGTGTTGCTCTCGCTAGAAACTGTGCACTGGGGCTGTTCCTATTAGGCTATCCTGCCAGCAATCTAAAGTGAGAAGACAAGATTAGAGAAAAAAAGGATGAAAAACGAGCAAAGCCTCCAAGAAATATGGGAATATGAGAAAAGACCAAATCTAGGTTTGATTGGTGTAGCTGAAAATGATAGGGAGAATGGAACCAAGTTGGAAAACACTCTTCAGGATATTATCCAGAAGAACTTCCCCAACAGCAAGGAAGGCCAACGTTCAAATTCAGAAAACACAGAGAACACCATAAAGATACTCCTTGAGAAGAGCAACCCCAAGAAACATAATCGACAGATTCACCAGGGTTGAAATGAAGAAAAAAATGCTAAGGGTAGCCAGAAAGAAAGGTCGGGTTACCCATAAAGGGAAGCCCATTGGACTCACAGCAGATCTCTCAGCAGAAACACTACAAGATAGAAGAGAGTGGAGACCAATATTCAACATCCTTAAAGAAAAGAATTTTCAACCCAGAATTTCATATCCAGCCAAAGTAAGCTTCATAAGCGAAGAAGAAATAAAATCCTTTATGGACAAGCAAATGCTGAGAGATTTTGTTACCACCAGGTCTGCCTTACAAGAGCTCCTGAAAGAAGCACTAAACATGGAAGAGATCAACCAGTACTAGCCACTGAAAAAATATACCAAATTGTAAAGACTGTCGACACTAGGACAAAACTGATTCCAGTAACAGGCAAAACAACCAGCTAGCATCATAATGGTAGGATCATATTCACACATAACAATTTTAACTGTAAATGTAAATGAGCTAAATTCCCCAATTAAAAGACACAGACCAGCAAATTGGATAAAGAGTCAAGACCCATTGGTGTGCTGTATTCAGGAGACACATCTCACCAGCAAAGACACACATCGGCTCAAAATAAAGGGATAGAGAAAGATTTATCAAGCAAATGGAAAGAAAAAACAAAAAGAAAAAGCACAGCTTGCAATCTTGGTCTCTGATACAACAGACTTTAAACCATTAAAGATCAAAAGAGACAAAGAAGGGAATTACATAATGGTAAAAGGATCAATGCAACAAGAAGAACTAACTATCCTAAATATATAAGCACCCAATACAGGAGCACCCAGATACATAAAGCAGGTTCTAAATGATCTACAAAGAGACTTAGAATCTCACACACTAATAATGGGAAATTTTAACACCCCACTGTCAATATTAGACAAACAACTCAGAAAATTAACAAGGATATCCAGGACTTGAACTCAGATCTGGAACAAATGGACGTAATAGACATCTACAGAACTATCCACCCCAAATCCACAGAATATACATGCTTCTCAGAACCACATCACACTTATTCTAAAATTGACTACATAACTGGATGTAAAACACTCTTCAGCAAATGTGAAAGAACAGAAATAGTAACAAACAGTCTGTCAGACCACAGTGCAATCATATTAGAACTCAGGTTTAAGAAACTCTGTCAAAACCACACAACTACATGGAAACTGAACAGCCTGCTCCTCTGTGACTACTGGATAGATAATGAAATGAAGGCAGAAGTAAAGATGTTCTTTGAAACCAATGAGGACAAAGACACAATGAACCAGAATCTCTGGAACACATATAAAGCAGTGTGTAGAGGGGAATTTATAGTACTAAATGCCCACAAGAGAAAAGAGAAAAGTTCTAAAATCAACACCCTGATCTCATGATTAAAAGAACTAAAGAAGCAAGATCAAACAAATTCAAAAGCTAGCAGAAGGCAAGATATAACTAAGATCAGAGCAAAACAGAAGGAGATAGAGACATGAAAACACCTCGAAAAATCAAATAATTCAGGAGCTGTTTTTTTGAAAAGATCAACAAAAGAGATAGACTGCTAGCCAGACTAATAAAGAAAAGGGAGAAGAATCAAATAGATGCATTAAAAATGATAAAGGGGTATTACCACTTGTCCCACAGAAATACAAACTACCATCAGAGATTACTATACACACCTCTATGCAAATAAACCAGATACATCTAAAAGAAATGGATAAATTTCTGGACACTTACACCCTCCCAAGACTAAACCATGAAGAATTCAAATCCCTGAATACACCAATAACAAGGTCTCAAATTCAGGCAGCAATTAATAGCCTACTGACCAAAAAAAGTCCAGGACCAGATGAGTTCAAAGCTGAATTCTACCTGAAGTACAAAGAAGAGCTGGTACCATTCCTTCTGAAACTATTCCAAACAATAGAAAAAGAGGGAATCCTCCCTAACTCATTTTATGAGACTGGCATCATCCTAATACCAAAACCTGGCAGAGACACAACTAAAAAAGAAATGTATGGGCCAATATCCATGATGAACATCAATGTGATAATTCTCAAAAAATATTGGCAGACAGAATTCAACAGCATATCAAAAAGTTTATCCATCAGGATATATTCAGCTTCATCTCTGAGATGTAAAGATGGATCAACATACAAAAATCAATAAACATAATTCATCACATAAACAGAATGAAAGACAAAGGGAAGCCCATTGATTATCTCAATAGATGCAGAGAAGGCCTTCAACAAAATTCAACAGCCCTTCATGCTAAACCTCTCAATAAACTATGCATTTTATTATTATGTATCTCATATTAATAAAAGCTATGCATGACAAGCCCACAGCCAATATCATACTGAATGGGTAAAACTGAAAGCATTTCCTTTGTAAACCACCAGAAGACAAGGATGCCCTCTCTCACTACTGCTATTCAACATACTATTGGAAGTTCTGGCCAGGGCAATCAGGCAAGAAAAAGAAAAAAAAGCATTCAGTTAAGATAGATGAAGTCAAATTGTCTTTATTTGAAGACAACATGATTGTATATTTAGAAGGCCCCATCATGTGAGTCCAAAATCTTCTTAAGCAAATAAGCAACTTCAGCAAAATCTCAAGATACAAAATCAATGTGCAAAAATCACAAGCATTCCTATGCACCAATAACAGAGTGCCAAATCATAAGTAAACTCTCATTCAGAATTGCTACAAAGAGAATAAAATACCTAGGAATACAAGTAATAAGGGGTGTGAAGGACCGCTTCAAGGACAACTACAAACCACTGCTCAAGGAAATAAGAGAGGACACAAACAGATGAAAAAACATCCCATGTTCATGGTTAGAAAGAAACAATATTGTGAAAATGACCATTCTGCCCAAAGTAATTTATAGATTCAATGCTATCCCCATCAAGCTACCATTGACTGTCTTCACAGAATTGGGAAAAAAAACAACAACCTACTTTAAATGCCACATAAAACCGAAAAAAACCAGCATAGCCAAGACAATCCTAAGCAGAAAAACAAAGCTGGAGGCATCATGCTAACTGACTTCAAATTATACTACAAGGCTACAGTAACCGAAACAGTATGGTACTGGTACCAAAACAGACATATAGACTAATGGAACAGAACAGAGGCCTCAGAATTAACACCACACATCTGCAACCATCTGATCTTTGACAAACATGGCAAAAACAAGCAATGGGGAGAGGATTCCCTATTTAATAAATGGTGTTGGGAAAACTGGCTAGCCATATCTAGAAAGCTGAAACTGGATCTTTTCCTTACACCTTACAGAAAAATTAACTCAAGATGGGTTAAAGATTTAAATGTAAGACCTGACACCGTAAAAACACTAGAAGAACATTCCAGGGGGATTTCCAAGTTGGCTGAATAGAGACAGCTCTGAATGCAGTTCCCAGTGAGAGAGATGCAGAAGCCGAGTAGACTCCACAGTTCCAAGTGAAGTACCAGGTTCATTTTTGTGGGTCTTCTTGGACAGTGGGTATAAACCAAAGAGGGCAAGTTGAGATAGGGCAGGTCATTGCCCCAGCTGGGAGGTGCCTGCAACTGACTGGAGTATTGGGGGCTCTCCTCCTCTGGGACTTTGGTTTGGATACTGTGCTGACCCAAGGCCTCCACAACCCACAGAACAGGAGATCTTCCCTGGGCTGAAAAGCCCCCATAAGCTGCCTGAACAGGGCTTAGCAGCAACTCTGGTGGCACCAGAGTTGTCAGCACAGATCTAGGCAGAAGTACTGGCTGATGCTGAGAAAGCCTGCAGGATGGAGCTATCCCCTCCTGCTCCTCCCCCAACCAGAATGAAAGGGAACTGAAAGCAGAGAATCAGGCAGTACAGCTGGGAGGATCCCTCCCCGACCAAGCCCAGCAGGCTGAAGCCCTCTCACTTGAGAGTATCACAGCCAAAACGTCAGTTAGAGTGTGACCAGGAACAATTGAGCTCAGCAGGGGGAAAGGCAGCTGCCACTGCAGAGGCAGGCCTAATGTTTCTGAGTAAACAAAAGATGCAGGAAATCTATGCAGCAGCTGCACTGAATCTGTGAAAGCCCAGCAGTGCCTCTGCAGGCAGACAAAGGAAAGGCTGCCTCCCCAAGCAGCTACCTGAAATCAAAGCTAGATAAATCCAAACAGATGGGAAGAAACCAGCACAAAAAGCATGAAACCATGAAAGACCAGAATGCCTCGCCCCCACCAAGGGAACATAACTCCTCACCAGCAAGAGAACAAAACAGGATGGAGAACAAATTTGATGAAATCACAGAAGCAGGCTTCAGAAGGTGGTGAAGCTAAAGGAACATGTTTTAACCCAATGCAAAGAAACTAAAAATGTTGAAAAAAATTAGATGAAATGCTAACTAGAATAACAAACTTAGAGAAGAACATAAACGACTTGATGGAGCTGGAAAACACAGCACAAGAACTTCACAAAACATACAGAAGTTTCAATAGCTGACTCCATCAAGCAGAAGAAAGGACATCAGAGATTGAAGATCAAATCAATCAAATAAAATGAGAAGGCAAGATTAGAGAAAAAAGAGTGAAAAGAAATGAACAAAACCTCCAAGAAATATGCGATTATGTGAAAAGACCTATTCTATGTTTGATCGGTGTAGCAGAAAATGACAGGGAGAATGAATCCACCTGGAAAACATTCTTCACCATATTATCCAGGAGAACTTCACCAACCTAGCAAGGCAGGCCGACGTTAAAATACAGGAAATACAGAGAACACCACAAAAATACTCCTCAAGAAGAGCAACCCCAAGGCAAATACTTGTCAGATTCACCAGGGTTGAAATGAAGGAAAAAATGCTAAGGGCATCCAGAGAGAAAGGCCAGGTTGCCCACAAAGGAAATCCCATTAGAATCACAGTGGCTCTCTCAGCAGAAACTGTACAAACCAGAATAGAGTGGGGGCCAATATTCAACATCCTTAAAGAAAAGAGCTTTCAACCCAGACTTTCATATCCAGTCAAACTAAGGTTCAGAAGTGAAGGAGAAATAAAATCCTTTTTGGACAAGCAATTGCTGAGAGATTTCATTGCCAGCAGATCTGCCTTACAAGAGCCCCTGAAGTAAGTACTAAACGTGGAAAGGAACAACCAGTACCAACCATGGCAAAAAAGAACCAAATGGTAAAGACCAATGACACAATAAAGAAACTGCACCAACAAAAGGGCATAGCATCCAACCAGTAACAAAATGGGAGGATCAAATTAACATGTAACAATATTAACATTAAATGTAAACGGACTAAATGCCCCAATCAAAAAACATAGACTGGCAAACTGGATAAGAAGTCAAGAAACATGGGTGTGCTGTATTCAGGAGACCCATCTTACATGCAAAGACACACATAGACTCAAAATAAAGGGATGGAAGAGGATTTACCAAGCAAATGGAGAGAGAGAGAGAAAAAAAAAGCAGGAGTTGCAATCCTAGTCTCTGATAAAATAAACTTTAAACCAACAAAGATCAAAAGAGATAAAGAAGGGCATTACATAATGGTAAAAGGATCAATGCAACAAGAAGATCTAACGATCCTAAATATATACACACCCAATACAGGAGCACCCAGATACATAAGGCAAGTTCTAAACGACCTACAAAGAGACTTAGACTCCCATACAATAATAGTGGAAGACGTTAACTCCTCACAGTCAATATTAGATAGATCAACAAGACAGAAAATCAACAAATGTATCCAGGACTTAAACGCAGGTCTGGACCAAGGAAACCTAATAGACATCTACAGAACTCTCCACCCCAAATCCACAGAATATACATTCTTCTCAGCACCACATCACACTTACTCTAAAATCGACTACATAATTGAAAGTAAATCACTCCTCAGAAAATGCAAAAGAATGGAAATCATAACAAACAGTCTCCCAGACCACAGTGCAACCAAATTAGAATTCAGGATTAAGAAACTAACTCAGAACTGCACAACTTCATTGAAACTGAACAACTGGCTCCTGAATGTTGGCTGGATAAACAATGAAATGAAGACAGAGATGAAGATGTTTCTCAAAACCAACAAGAACAAAGACACAACATACCAGAATCTATGGGACACATTTAAAGCAGTGTCTAGAGGGAAATTTATAGCAATAAAGGCCCACATGAGAAATGAGGAAGGATCTAAAAT
>NW_016108020.1:391905-406588 GCF_001604975.1 Cebus imitator
AACAAAATAGACAGATGGTTACCCAGACTAATAATAAAGAAAAGAGAGAAGAATCAAATAGATGCAATAAAAAACAACAAAGGGGAAATGGCCACCGATTCTACAGAAATACAAAGTACCATAAGAGATTACTACCAACAACTCTATGAACACAAACCAGTAAATCTGGAAGAAATGGGTAAATTCCTGGACAAGTGCACACTGCCAAGACTAAACCAGGAAGAAGTTGAAACCCTGAATAGACCAGTAACAAGGGATGAAGTTGAGGCAGCAATTAATAGCCTATCAACCAAAAAAAGACCAGGTCCAGATGGGTTTACAGTCGAATTCTACCAGATGTATGAAGAGGAGCTGGTACCATTCCTTCTTAAACTATTCCAAACAATACAAAAAGGGGGAATCCTCCCTAACTCATTTTATGAGACCAACATCATTCTGATACAAAAACCTGGCAGAGACTCAACTAAAAAAGAAAACTTCAGGCCAATATCCATGATTAATGTCTATGCAAAAATCTTTAATACAACACTGGCAAACGGAATGCAACAGCACATCAAAAACTTATACATCACAATCAAGTAAGCTTCACCCCAGGGATGCAAGACTGGTTCAACATACAGAAGTCTATAAACAAAATCCATCACGCAAACAGAACCATAGAAAAAAACCAAATCATTATCTCAATAGATGCAGAGAAGGCCTTCAACAAAATTCAACAGCCCTTTATGCTAAAAGTTCTCAATAAACTAGATATTGATGGAAAGTATCTCAAAATAATAAAAGCTATTTATGACAAACCCATAGCCAATACCATACTGGATGGGCAAAAACTGGAAGCATTCCCTTTGAAATCTGGCACTAGACAAGGATGCCTTCTCTCACCACTCTTATTCAAGTTGGTGAACTTATTGGAAGTTCTAACCTGAGCAATCAGGCAAGATAAATAAATAAATGGTATTAATTAGGAAAGAAAGAGGTAAAATTGTCTCTATTAGCAGATGACATGATTGTATATTTAGAAGACACCATCATGTCAGCCCAAAATCTCCTGAAACTGATAAGCAACTTTAGCAAAGTTCAAGATACAAAATTAATGTGCAGAAATCACAAGCATACCTATACACAAATAACAGACAAACAGAGAGCCAAATTAAGAGCAAACTACCATTCACAATTGCTACAAAGATGGTAAAATACCTAGGAATACAACTAACAAAGGAGGTAAAGGACCTCTTCAAGCAGAGCTACAAACCACTGCACAACAAAATAAGAGAGGACACAAAAGGATGAAAAAACATTCCATGCTCATGGTTAGGAAGAATCAATATTGTGAAAATGACCATACTGCCCAAAGTTATTTGTAGATTCAATGCCATCCCCATCAAGCTACCAATGACCTTCTTCACGGAACTGGAAAAAACAACCTTAAACTTCATATGGAAGCAAAAGAGAGCCTGCATAGCCAAGACAATCCTAAGCAAAAAGTATGAAGCTGGTGGCATTACGCTGCCTGACTTCAAACTATACTACAAGGCTACGGTATTCAAAACAGCATGGTACTGGCACCAAAACAGAGACATAGACCAATGGAACAGAACAGAGGCCTCAGAAGCAACACCACACATCTACAACCATCTGATCTTTGGCAAACCTGACAAAAACAAGCAATTGGGAAATGATTCCCTGTTTAATAAATGGTGTTGGGAAAACTGGCTAGCAATGTGCAGAAAGCAGAAACTGTACGCCTTCTTGACACATTACACTAAAATTAACTCCAGATTGATTAAAGATTTAAACACAAGATCGAATGCCATAAAAACCCTAGAAGAAAACCTAGGCAAAACCATTCAGGACATAGGCATAGCCAAGGACTTCATGACTAAAACACCAAAAGCAATGGCAACAAAAGCCAAAATAGACAAATGGGATGTAATTAAACTTCAGAGCTTCTTCACAGGAAAAGAAACAATCATTAGAATGAACTGGCAACCAACAGAATGGGAAAAAACTTTTGCAATCTACCCATCTGACAAAGGGCTAATATCCAGAATCTACAAAGATCTAAAACAGATTTACAAGATAAAAACAACAACAACAACAAAAATCCATTCAAAAGTGGGTGAAGGATATGAAAAGACACTTTTCAAAAGAATACATATATGAGGCCAACAAATATGTGAAAAAATGCTCATCATCACTGGTCATTAGAGAAATGCAAATCAAAACCACATTGAGATATCATCTCATACCAGTTAGAATGGTTGTCATTAAATAATCTGGAGACAACAGATGGTGGAGAGGATGTGGAGAAATAGAAAGACTTTTACAATGTTGGTGGGAGTGTAAATTAATTCAAGCACTGTGGAAGACAGTGTGGCCATTCCTCAAGGATCTAGAAATAAAAATACCATTCGATCCAGCAATGCCATTACTGGGTATATAGCCAAAGGATTATAAATTGTTCTATTATAAAGACACATGCACAGGTATGTTCATCTGGGTACTGTTTACAATAGCAAAGAACTGGAACCAACACAAATGCCCATCAGTGATAGGCTTGACAAAGAAAATGTGGCACATATACACCATAGAATACTACACAGTCATAAAAAATGAGTTTGTGTCCTTTGTATGGACGTGGATGAATCTGGAAATCATCATTGTCAGCAAACTGACACAAGAACAGAAAACTAAGCACCACATGTTCTCACTCATAGGTGGGTGTTGAACAATGAGAACACATGGACACAGGGAGGGTAATGTCACACACTGGGGTCAGTTTGGGGGCCCAGGGGAGGGATAGTGGGGTGTGGGGACGGTGGGGAGGGATAATGTGGGGAGAAATGACAGATATAGATGATGTGGGGGGATGGAGGCAGCAAATCACCTTGCCATGTATGTACCTATGCAATAACCCTGCATGATCTGCCCATGTATCCCAGAAACTGAAGCACAAAAAAACAAAATAAAACAAACAAACAAACAAACAAAAAACAATAGAAGAAAATCTAGCCAATGCCGTTCAGGAGATAGGCCTGGGCTAGCACTTCATGACTAAAACACCAAAGGGAATGGCAACAAAAGCCAAACTAGACAAATGGGATCTAATTAAACAAAAGAGCCTCTGCACAGCAAAAGAAACTGTCATTAGAGTGAACCAGCAACCAACAAAATGAGAAAAAAATTTTGCAATCTACCCATCTGATAAAGGGCTAATATAATATCCAGAATCTACAATGAACTAAAACAAATTTACAAGAAAAAAAAACAACCCAGTTAAAAAGTGGGCAAAGGATATGAACAGACACTTCTCAAAAGAAGATGTTGATGCAGCCAACGAACATATGAGAAAAAGCTCATCATCACTGATCATTAGAGAAATGTAAATCAAAACCACATTGAGATACCATCTCACTCCAGTTAGAATGGCAATCATTAAAAAATCTGGAGACAACAGATGCTGGAGAGGATGTGGAAAAATAGAAACGCTCAAGCTACTTTCATTCTCTGACCTCGTGTTTGGGTTGTCCTACTTTGGCGTGGTGTGGCATCCATAGTTTTAGCCTCTTTCCTCTTTGTACAGAAGTTTCCATAGAGGTTGCAAATTGTTGTTATTCAAATACTGTCTGAAGGGGAAATTCGAGGAGTGGGAGGAAGTAAGGCAAATTCTTGGCATATATTTTTACGAGGAGCTTCCTCATGGAGCTAAGACATGGCTGTTGTCATAGCTGTGAAGTCTGGGGAAGATCACTGACTGCTGTTGTCTTGCCAAGGCCACCGAGTTCAGGCAAGCAGCTGTCTTTACACTCACGCCCCGGGTTCATGCCTCCAGCCGAGATTTCAAGGTCCTGCTCAGTGCCACCAAATTTATTGAGCATACATTTTGTGCAATCTTTTGCTCTGTTTTATGGAAGGAACAACACAATGGAACTCATGGGTCAGAAGGGATTTCCAGCAATTTTTTTTACATTAAAAAAATTATTTATTTTACTTTAGGTGTATACTATATCTGGCATTTCTCCCCATGTTATCCCTCCCCACCCCCCATTGTCTCTCCCCTAACCCCCCCAACTGTCTGCTGTGTGTGATGCTCCTCTCCCTGAGTCCATGTGTGACAGGTAGGGGTCCAGTTTCTGCTTTCTGCACTTTGCTAGCCAGTTTTCCCAACATCATTTATTAAACATGGAGTCCTTTCCCCTTTCGTGTTTCTTCTGGGCTCTCTGTTTTGTTCCATTTGTCTATGTCTCTGTTTTGGTACCAGTACCATGCTGTTTTGATTACTGTAGCCTTGTAGTATAGTTTGAAGTCCTGCAGTGTGATGCCTCTGGCTTTGTTATTTTTACTTTGGGTTGTCTTGGCTATGCAGGGTCTCTTGTGATTCCATATGAAGTTTAAAGTGTTTTTTTTTTCCAGTTCTGTGAAAAAGGTCATTGGTAGCTTGATGGGGATAGCATTGAATCTATAGATTACTTCGGGCAGTATGGCCATTTTCATGATATTGATTCTTCCTAACAATGAGCATGGGATGTTTCTCCATCTGTTTGTGTCCTCTCTTATTTCGTTGAGCAGTGGTTTGTAGTTCTCAGTGAAGAGGTCCTTTACATCCTTTTTTAGTTGTATTCTTAGGTATTTCATTCTCTTTGTAGCAATTGTGAATGGGTGTTTGCTCTTGATTTGGCTCTCTGTTTGTCTGTTATTGTTATATAGGAATTCTTATGATCTTTGCACATGGATTTTGTATCCTGAGACTTTGCTGAAGTTGCTTATCAGTTTGATAAGATTTTGGGCAGAGATGATGGGGTCTTCTAGATATACAATCATGTCATCTGCAAATAGAGACAGTTTGACTTCCTCCTTTCCTAATCGAATACCTTTTATTTATTTTTCTTGCCTGATTGCTCTGGCTAGAACTTCCAATACTGTGTTGAATAGGAGTGGTGAGAGAGGGCGTCCTTGTCTAGTGCCTGACTTCAAAGGGAATTCTTCCAGCTTTTGCCTGATCAGTATGATATTGGCTGTAGGTTTGTCATATATAGCTTTTATCATTTTATGATACGTTCCATCAATACCTAGTTTATTAAGAGTTTTTAGCATGAAGGGCTGTTGAATTTTATCAAAGGCTTTCTCTGCATCTATTGAGATAATCATGTGGTTTTTGTCTTTGCTTCCGTTTATGTGATGAATTACATTTATGGATTTGCATATGTTGAACCAGCCTTGCATCCCTGGGATGAAGCCTACTTGATTGTGATGGATAATCTTCTTGATGTGCCATTGCAATCTGTTTGCCAGTATTTTATTGAAGATTTTTGCATCAATGTTCATCATGGATATTGGCCTGAAGTTTTCTTTTTTAGTTGAGTCTCTGCCTGGTTTTGGCATCAGGATGATGTTGGTCTCATAAAACGAGTTAGGGAGGATTCACTCCTTTTGTATTGTTTGATACAGTTTCATAAGCAATGCAACCAGCTCCTCTTTGTATGTCTGGGAGAATTCGGCTGTGAACCCATCTGGTCCTGGACTTTTTTTGGTTGGTAGGCTATTGATTGCTGCCTCTACTTCAGCCCTTTTTATTGGTCTATTGAGGGTTTCAGCTTCCTCCTGGTTTAGTTTTAGTAGAGTACAAGTGTCTAGGAATTTATCCATTTCTTTCTGCTTTACTGGTTTATGTGAGTAGAGCTGTTTTTAGTAATCTCTGATGGTAGTTTGTATTTATGTGGGATCAGTAGTGATATCCCCTTTATCATTTTTTATTGCATCTATTTGATCCTTCTCCCTCTTCTTTTTTATTAATCTGGCTAGCGGTCTATTTTGTTGATCTTTTCAAAAAACAAGCTCCTAGCTTTATTGATTTTTTGAAGGGTTTTTGTGTCTCTATCTCCTTCAGTTCTGCTCTGATCTTAGATATCTCTGGTCTTCTGATAGCTTTTGAGTTTTTTTGATCTTGCTCCTCTAGTTCTTTCAATTTTGATGATAGGGTGTCAATTTTTGATCTTTCCTCTCTTCTCTGGTGGGCATTTATTGCTATAAATTTCCCTCTCGATACTGCTTTAAATGTGTCCCAGAGATTCTGGTAAGTTGTGTCTTCATTCTGGTTGGTTTCAAAGAAAATTTTTATTTCTGACTTCACTTCATTGTTTATCCAGTCAACATTCAGAAGCAAGTTGTTCAGTTTCCAAGTGGTTGTGCTGGTTTGAGTGTGCTTCTTGATTCTGAGTTCTAATCTGATTGCGCTGTGGTCTGATACACGTAGACTGTTTGTTATAATTTCTGTTCTTTTGCATTTGCTGAGGAGTGATTTGCTTCCAATGATGTGGTCAATTTTAGAGTAAGTGCAATATGGTGCTGAGAAAAATGTATATTCTGTGGATTTGGGGTGGAGCGTTCTGTATATGTCTATTAGATCTGCTTGGTCCAGCTCTGCATTCAAGTCCTGGATATCCTTGTTAATTTTCTGTCTCGTCGATCTGTCTAATATTGACAGTGGAGTATTGAAGTCTCCCACTATTATTGTGTGGGAGTCTAAATCTCGTTTTAGGTCATTAAGAACTTGCTTTATGTATCTGAGTGCTCCTGTGTTGGGGGCGTATATATTTAGGATAGTTAGTTCTTCTTGTTGCATTGATCCTTTTACCATTATGTAATTCCCTTCTTTGTCTCTTTTGATCTTTAATGGTTTAAAGTCTGTTGTATCAGAGACCAAGATTGCAAGCTGTGCTTTTTATTGGTCTCCATTTGCTTGGTAAATCTTCTTCCATCCGTTTATTTTGAGTTTATGTGTGTCTTTGTATGTCAGATGGGTTTCTTGAATACAGCACACCAATGGGTTCTTACTTTTTATCCAGTTTGCCAGTCTGTGTCTTTTGATTGGGGCATTTAGGCCATTTACATTCAATGTTAATATTGTTATGTGTGAATTTGATCCCACCATTTTGTTACTGGCTGGTTTTCTTTCTCCTTAGTTGACTTATTTTCTTCATTGCATTTTTGGTCTTTGCCAACTGGTTTGCTTTTGTAGTGGCTGGTACTTGTTCCTTTCCGTGTTTAGTGTTTCTTTCAGGAGCTCTTGTAGGGTAGGCCTGTTGGTGACAAAATGTCTCAATAATTGCTTGTCCATAAAGGATTTTATTTCTCCTTCACTTATGAAGCTTGGTTTGGCTGGATATGAGATTCTGGGTTGAAAGTTCTTTTCTTTAAGGATGTTGAATATTGGCCCCCACTCACTTCTGGTTGTAGAGTTTCTGCTGAGAGATCTGCTGTGAGTCTGATTGGCTTCCCTCTGTGGGTGACCTGACCTTTCTCTCTGGCTGCCTTTAGCATTTTTTCCTTCATTTCAACCCTGGTGTTCTCTGTATTTCTTGGATTTGAATGTTGTACTACCTTGCTAGGCTTAGGAAGTTCTCCTGGATAATATCCTGGAGTGTGTTTTCCAGCTTGGATTCATTCTCCCCGTCATATTCAGGTACACTGATCAAGCATAGATTAAGTTTTTTCACATAATCCCATATGTATTGGAGGCTTTGTTCATTTCTTTCCACTCTTTTTTCTCTAGTATTGCCTTCTCTTTTTATTTCATTGAGTTGATCTTCAATCTCTGTTATCCTTTCTTCTGCTTGATCAATACGGCTATTAGAATTTGTGTTTGTTTCACATAGTTCTTGTGCTGTGTTCTTCAACTCCATCAAGTTGTTTATGTTCTTCTCTAAGCTGGTTGTTCTAGTTAGCATTTTGTCTAATCTTTTTTCAAGGTTTTTGGTTTCTTTGCATTGAGTTAGAATGCGTTCCTTTAGCTCTGAAAACTTTGTTATTATCCACCTTCTGAATCCTGTTTCCGTCAATTCTCCACACTCCTTCTCGGTCAAGTTGTGATCCTTTGTTGTTGAGGAGTTGTGATCCCTTGAAGGAGAAGAGGTGTTCTGGTCTTTGATGGTGTCACCTTTTTTGCTCTGTTTTTTCCCCATCTTTGTGGATTTACCTGGCTGTGGTGCCAGACAGCTGCTTGATGAGGTCGCTTGTCTGCCTGTAGGGGTGCTACTGGGTTTCTAGGGACTCCTTCAGGTTACTAGGGAAGCTTCCTGTGTCTTTTTTGTTTATGCTGGGAGATTAGGCCTGCCTCTTCCGCCGACCTGTAGGGGCTGCTGGGTTGCCAAGAACGCTGACCCGTTGCTATGTAGGCTTCCTGTGTTTTTTGTTAAAACATGTAGCCCAGTCCCATCCCTCTAGTGTTGGGTTGTGCCCTTCCTCCACTGGGCTGGATCATTCAGGGTTCATCTCAGACTGTGGCACTGGCTACGCAACACACTAGAGGCAGAGCTTCAGCCCTCTGGGGTTTGTGGGAGAGGTTAGGTCATGCTCTCCATCTCTGCGATGTAGGGAGATGAAGTCATTTGACCAAAGTCAACCCACTCACTGACTCTCATGCACACAAAATGCCAGCAGGAGAGACCTGAAGATGGGCATCCCAACTTCCAATCCGTTTTACTACGACCAGGAGCTGGCTTGCAAGGAAAGAGGGAAAAGAGTTTCTGAAAGTCCCTAGAGGCTTTCCTTGCTCCTGTCCAAGTTTATAATCTCTGGCTGGCAGGGACATACAGATTAATGCTGTATTACAGATTTCTTCCCTGGCTTATCAAAATCCTTCCGTCCTTCTAAATAAGCAGATGCTAATTTATACACCAAAGCTTCCTCTGCCACATCTGCTCTGCATCAGCTCCTTGAAATGTGCCTGGAGATTTGCTTTAAAGCCACAGATCAGCAACAACAGCAACAAGAACAAAAAAAAAAAAAAAAAAGAAAAGGAATGTTTTTACACTGTTGGTGGGACTGTATATTAGTTCAACCATTGTGGAAGACAGTGTGACGATTCCTCAAGGATCTAAAAATAGAAATACCATTTGACCTAGCAATCCCATTACTGGGTATATACCCAAAGGATTATAAATCATTCTATTATAAAGACACATGCACACGTATGTTTATTGCAGCACTATTTGCAATAGCAAAGACTTGGAACCAACCTGCATGCCCATCAATGACTGGATAAAGAAAATGTGGCACAAATGCACCACATTTGGAATACTATACAGCTATAAAAAGGATGAGCACGTGTCCTTTGCAAGGACATGGATAAAACTGGAAACCATCCTTCTCAGCAAACTGACACAAGAACAGAAAACCAAACACCGCATGTTCTCACTTATAAGTGGAAGTTGAACAATGAGAACACATGAACACGGGGTGGGGGAACCTCACACACTGGGGCCTGTCAGAGGGTGGGGGAATTGGGGAGGGATAGCATTAGGAGATATACGTAATGCAGATGATGGGATGATGGATGCAGCAAAACACTATGGCACATTTATATCTATGTAACAAACCTGCACATTCTGCACATGTACCACAGAACTTGAAGTCTAATAATAAAAAAAATAAAAAATAAAAGCTGAAAAAAAATGCTCAATATCACTAATGATCAGGAAAATGCAAATCAAAACCAGAATGCAATACCACCTTACTCCTGCAAGTATGGCAATAATCAAAAAAATAAAAAATAATAGATGTTGGCGTGGATTTGGTGAAAAGGGAACACTTCTACACTGCTGGTGGAAATATAAACGAGTATAACCACTATGGAAGACAGTACAAAGATTCCCTAAAGAGCTAAAAGTAGATCTACCGTTTGATCCAGCAAACCCACTACTGGGTATCTACCCAGAGAAATGAGTCATTATATTAAAAAGATACTTGCACGTGCATGTTTATAGCACCACAATTCACAATTGCAAAAATATGGAACCAGTCTAAAGTCCCATTAATCAATGAATGGATAAAGTAAATGTAGTGTATATATATATATATACACACACAGATATATGTGTATATATAAAATATATATATATCATGGAATACTCCTTACCCATAAAAATAATAAAATAATGACATTCACAGCAACTCAGATGGAGTTGGAGACCATTATTTTTTTTTTTTAACTGTACTTTGGGCTCTGGGTTAAATGTGCACATCCTGCATCCTGCAGGATTGTTGCATAGGCACATACATGCCATGGTGGTTTGCTGTCTGCATCCCCCTTCACCTGCTGTCACCTACATCAGGCATTTCTCTTGGTGTTATCCCTCCCCATCCTCCCCACCCCCACGCTGTCCCTCCCCTCCCATTCCCTCCACCCCCACACATTGCCCAGTGAGTGTTGTTCCCTTCCCTGTGCCCAAGTGTTCTCATTTTACCACGCACCTATGAGTTAAAACATGCAGTGTTTGGTTTTCTGTTCTTGTATCAGCTTGCTGAGAATGATGGTTTCTAGATTCATCTATGTATCTACAAAGGACACAAACTCATCATTTTTATGGCTGCATAGTATTCTGTGGTGTATATGTGCCACAATTTCTTTGTCCAGTATATCATTGATAGGCATTTGTGTTGGTTCCAGGTCTTTGCTATGGTAAACAGCACTGCAACCAACATACATGTGCATGTGTTTTTATAATAGAACGATTTATAATCTTTTGGGTATATCCCCAGTAATGGGATTTATTGGAGAAACTCCAAATGGAGTTTCTATTTCTAATCCTTGACGAATTGCCACACTGTCTTCCATAATGGTTGAATTAATTTGCACTCCCACCAACAGTGTAAAAATGTACCTATTTCTCTACATCCTCTCCAGCATCTGTCTCCAGGTTTTTTAGTGACCACCATTCTAACTGGCGTGAGATGATATCTCAATGTGGTTTTGATTTGTATTTCTCTAATGACCAGTGATGATGAACATTTTTTGATGTTTGCTGGCTGCATAAATGTCTCTTTTTGAAAAGTGTCTTTTCATATCCTTCACCCACTTTTGAATGGATTTGTTTTTTTCTTGTAAATCTGCTTTAGTTCTTTGTAGATTCTGGATATTAGCCCTTGTCAGATGGGTAGATGGCAAATTTTTTTTTCCCGTTCTGTTGGTTGCCAGTTCACTCGAATGACAGATTTTTTTTGCTGTGCAGAAGCTCTTAAGTTTAATTAGATTCCATTTGTCTATTTTGGCTTTTGTTGCCCTTGCTTTTGGTGTTTTAGTCATGAAGTCCTTGCCTATGCCTATGTCCTGAATGGTTTTGCCTAGGTTTTTTTCTAGGGTTTTTATGGTGTTAGTTCTTATGTTTAAATCTTTAACCAATCTGGAGTTAATTTTTGTATAAGATGTAGGGAATTGGTCCAGTTTCAACTTCCTGCATATGGCTAGCCAGTTTTCCCAGCACCATTTATTAAACAGGGAATCCTTTCCCTATTGCTTGTTTTTGTCAGGTTTGTCAAATATCAGATGATTGTAGATGTGTGGCTTTGCCTCCAAGGCCTCTGTTCTATTCCATTGGTTTATATCTCTGTTTTGGTGCCAGTACCATGCTGTTTTGATTACTGTAGTCTTCTAGTATTGTTTGAAGTCAGGTAGCCTGATGCCTCCAGCTTTGTATGTTTGTTTGTATTTTTGCTTATGATTGTCTTGGCTATGAGGGCTCTCTTTTGGTTCCATATGAAGTTTAAGGTTTTTTTTTTTTTCCCACTTCTGTGAAGAAGATCAATGGTAGCTTGATGGGGATAGCATTGGATCTCCTAATTACTTTGGGCAGTATGGCCATTTTCACAACATTGATTATTCCTAACCATTAGCATGCAATGTTTTTCCATCTGTTTGTGTCCGCTCTTATTTCCTTCATCAGTGGTTTGTAGTTCTCCTTGAAGAGATCTTTTACATCCTTTGTTAGTTGTATTCCTAGGTATTTTATTCTCTCTGTAGCAACTGTAAATGGGAGTTTGCTCATGATTTGGCTCTGTTTGTTTGCTGTTGGTGTTTAGGAATGCTTGTGATTTCTGCACATTGATTTTGTATCCTGAGACTTGCTTATCAGCTTAAGGAGGTTTTGGGCTGAGATGATGGGATCTTCTAAATATATGATCATGTCGTCTGCAAATAGAGACAGTGTGACTTTTTCTTTTCCTAGTTGATGCCCTTTATTTCTTTTTCTTGCCTGATTGCTGTGGCTAGAACTTCCAATACTATATCGAATAGGAGTGATGAAAGAGGGCATCCTTGTCTAGTGCCAGATTTTAAGGGGAATGCTTCTAGTTTTTGCCTGTTCAGTATGATATTGGTTGTGGGTTTGTCATAAATAGCTTTTATTATTATGAGATAAATTCCATTGATACCTACTTTATTGAGAGTTTTTAGCATAAAGGGCTGTTGAATTTTGTTGAAGGCCTTCTCTGCATCTATTGAGATAATCATGTGGTTTTTGTCTTTGGTTCTGTTTATGTCATGGATTACTTTTGTGGATTTGCATATATTGAACCAGCCTTGCATCCCCGGGATGAAGCCTACTTGATCATGGAGAATAACTTTTTTGATGTGCTGTTGCATTTGGTTTGCCAGCATTTTACTGAATATTTTTGCATCAATGTTCATCATGGATATTGGCCTGTAGTTTTCTTTTTTAGTTGTGTTTCTGTCAGGTTGTGGTATCAGGATGATATTGGTCTCATGAAATGATTTGGCAAGGATTACCTCTTTTTGCATTGTTTGGAATAGTTTCAGAACGAATGGTACCAGCTCCTCCTTGTCCGTCTGGTAGAATTTGGCTATGAAGCCATCTGGATCTGGACTTTTTTTCATTGGTAGACTATTAGTTGCTGCCTCGACTTCAGACCTTGTGAATGGTCTATTCAGGAATTCAACTTCTTCCTGGCTTAGTCTTGGGAGTGTGCAAGTGTCCAGGAATTCGTCCTTTTTTTCCAGATTTACTGGTTTGTGTGCATAGAGCTGTTTGTAGTAATCGCTGATGGTAGTTTGCATTTCTCTGGAATTGGTGGTGATCTCCCCTTTATCATTATTTATTGCATCTATTCAATTCTTCTCTGTTTTCTTTTTATTGGTTTAGCTAGTGGTCTGTCTATTTTGTTGATGTTTTCAAAAAGGCAGCTCCTGGATTTATTGATTTTTTTAAATGGTTTTTTGTGTCTCTATTTCCCTCAGTTCTGCTCTGATCTTAGTTATTTCTTGTCTTGTGCTTGTTTTTGTGTTTTTTGATCTTGATCCTCTAGCTCTTTCAATTTTGATGATAGAGTGCCGATTTTAGATCTTTCCTTTTGTCTCATATGGGCATTTATTGCTATAAGTTCCCCTCTAGACATTGTTTTGAATGTGTCCCATAGATTCTGGTACATTGCGTCTTTGTTCTCATTGGTTTCAAAGAACATTTTTATATCTGCCTTTATTTCATTGTTTATCAATTTACCATTCAGGAGCAAGTTGTTCGGTTTCCATGTCATCGTGAGGTTTTGAGTGCTTCTCTTAATCCTGAGTTCTAATTTATTGCACTGTGGTCTGAGAGACTGTTATGATTTCTGTTCTTTTGCATTTGCTGAGGAGTGATTTACTTCCAATATTGTGGTCAATTTCAGAGTAAGTGCAATGTGGTGCTGAGAAGAATGTGTATTCTGTGGATTTGGGGTGGAGCTTTCTGTAGATGTCTATTAGGTTTGCTTGGTCCAGATCTGAGTTAAAGTCCTGGATATCCTTGTTGACTTTCTGTCTTGCTGATCTGTCCAATATTGTCAGTGGAGTGTTAAAGTCTCCCACTATTAATGTGCAGGAGTCTAAGTCTCTTTCTAGGTTGTTAAGAACTTTCTTTATGTATCTGGGTGCTCCCGTATTGGTTGAATATATATTTAGGATAGTTAGCTCTTCTTGTTGCATTGATCCTTTTACCATAATGTAATGCCCTTCTTTGTCTCTTTTGATATTTGTTGGTTTAAAGTCTGTTTTATCAGAGACTATGATTGCTACCCCTGTTTTTTTGTTTTTGCTCTCCATTTGCTTGGTAAATCTTCTTCCATCCCTTTATTTTGAGTCCATGTGTGCTTTGCACATGAGATGTGTCTCCTGAATACAGCACACCAATGGTTCTTGACTTTTTATCCAGTTTGCTAGTCTGTGTTGTTTGATTGGGGCATTTAGGCAATTTACATTCAATGTTAATATTGTTATGTTTGAATTTGATCCTGCCCTTTTGTTACTCGCTGGTTGTTTTGCCTGTTGGTTGACATGGTTTCTTCATTGCATCGTTGTTCTTTGTGGCTGGTACTGGTTGTTCCTTTCCATGTTTAGTACTTCCTTCAGGAGTTCTTGTAAAGCAGGTCTTGTAGTGATGCAGTCTCTCAGCAATTGCTTGTCTACAAAGGATTTGATTTCTCCTTCACTTATGAACCTTAGTTTGGCTGGATGTGAAATTCTGGGTTGAAAGTTCTCTTCTTTAAGGATGTTGAATATTCGTCCTCACTCCCTGCTAGTTTGTAGTGTTTCTGTTGAGGTATCCATTGTAAGTCTGATGGTCTTTCCTTTGTGGGTGACACGACCTTTCTCTCTGGCTGCGCTTAGGATTTTTTCTTCATTTCAACCCTGGTGAATCTGACAATTATGTGCCTTGGGGTTGCTCCTCTTGAGGAGTATCTTTGTGGTGTTCTCTGTATTTTCTGTATTTGAATGTTGGCCTGCCTTGTTAGGTTGGGGAAGTTCTCTTAGATAATATCCTGAAGGGTGTTTTCCAGCTTGGATTCATTCTCCCTGTCACATTCAGGTATGCTGATCAAGTGTAGATTAGGTCTTTTCACATAATCCCATAGTTCT
>NW_016108020.1:407074-421007 GCF_001604975.1 Cebus imitator
ATTCAGTCAGGCTGTTGGGTGGTTGGTCTTCCCCTCAAGTTTGTTTACGCAGGTGAGATTAGCCCTGCCTTCCCAATGGTGTTATCTCCTTTTGTAACTGGGTTTCTTCTTGGATGTTGTGGGTTCTTGGCCTCCAGCCTCTTAAAGAATAAGCAGTGGGGCCACTTCAGCTGCACCATATGCTCACAAAGTAAAATTTCGGCCCCAGAACAGTGTTGCAGAAAGGTGATTTTATTTATGTAGAGAAAAGAGAAGTAAAGGCTTCCACAAAGAGTGTGAAAGGGGATTCCAGAGGGGAAATCCCAGAGGAAGCTCTCACCATGTGGGAGGGGATTCCAGAAAGGTGGAAATCTGGTGCAGGTGAGGGAGCATGGTCTTTTATCCTGGGAGAAACCCCCACTTTCTCCAAGACCCTGGGCCAATGAAAGGAGTTCCTTAGAACTTCCACTGGAGTGATTGACTTTTAGTTTCTTCCTGTGCCTGCGAAATTCAGACATAAACTGTTGAATCTCCCGGATGGAGAGAGATGAGAGGGAGGGCATGGTGCTGGGAAATTCTTGCCTTTAAAGCTACTCCCCCTCATGGACCCAGAAAGAGAACACATTCCCTCACTTTCCCAAGCTTGATCTTCCAGGTTAGGGCCAAATTGGTGTATTCCTCTAGCTTGTGGGTTTCAGTTTGAGTTTTGTGTGGGTGGGGCCTGCCAGGCCTTAGGGGCTGTTTCCCTGCTTTCAACTCTATCTCTTTCTGTGGAATGGGTAGTTCCAACCCACTGGTGTTAGTCCAAACTTCTGCCCAGGTCCATGCCGAGAACTTGTGGCACCAGGGGGAGCTGTCGCTCAGATTTGTATCAACAACCCATGGCACCCCTCAGTCCGGTGAGGCTCTCGTGGACCACGGGTTGCAGGAGGGATGAGGGAAGCACAGTAACCAAATTGGAGTATTGAGGGGGTGAAGTCCCAGACCCTCTGAGCTGGCTGCACGTTCCAGGTGGGGATGCACCCTGCACTGTCTTGGTTCTTCCTCCCTGGGCTGCTATTTCCCTGCTTCAGCTTGCCTTCTCTGGGCTATTTTCAGGTCCTACCAGTCCCACCGAAATGCATCTGGCACCTTGCTTGAAAACATGAAGTCCTTTATCCCTCTGCATCTCATTTGCTGGGAGCTGCGTTCCGGTGTTGATTCCTCTTGGCCATGTTGCGTGCCCCCTGGAGACTATTATTCTAAGTGAAGTAACTCAGGAATGGAAAACCAGACATCACATGTTCTCACTCATAAGTGGGAGCTAAGCTGTGAGGACGCAAAGGCATAAACAAGGCATATTTTTAAAAGTTACAAAAGGTTAGAGAGTGACTCAGTTTTCCAATGAAAGTGACAAAAATTCTAGTATTTGAGTTATGCCAACATGGACAAGCAGAGAATTGTGGCACATTTCTAAATTCTGCCTCTCTGATCTTCTTCTGTTATCCAACTCCACAGCCAGTCAGTGACCACTTATTTCTGGACTTTTTAAAAAGGGGGCCATCTTTGTGTATAGTAAGAGTAGAAAAATAGGCCAGATCCTATATAGTGTTTGGAGGAATATCTGATAAACGGTTTCATGTTAGTTTTGTGGAATGAACTGGTGAAATTTGGAATGCAAGAAAGTGCAGATAGGGGCAGGTATTCATAACTAAATAAATAGTTGGATTCAAAGAGTTGATTTTAATGGATGTAATGGATGTATGTCCACTGAGACAGGCCTCTAATATGGCATGTCAGAGAGATCTGTCCTAGTCTCTGTCCTAATTCAACATTTTCATTATTGACTTAAATAAGGACATAGATAATAAGATGATCAAACACACAGATGGTGCAAATCTGGGAGAGACAGTATATTTACTGACAGAAGCAGGTTCAAAAAATCATCTTGTGTTTGGTATGAACTTTTACTGTGCTTAAATAACATTCATGGTAGGAGAAGGAGGCAACTGAGTGGAGGAGACAGAGGTTCTTTATGCATTATTATTGTTCACTAGTATTTTACTTCCAGGATAGCTATGTCAGATGCTTTCTTGGTAACAAAGCATTCTGTGTGTGCTTGTCTGTGTGTGTGTGTGTGTGTGTGTGTGTGTGTCTGTGTTTGTGTGTGTTTGTGAGAGAAAGCTCATTTAGCCATGTGTTATTTCACCAAATGGGAATGAGTCTCCTAAATTAGAGAGTTGTATAGTTAGAGTTAACATAGGCATTAGACTTTTCCTTTGGATTTCTGGCAGGGAATTACTCATGGCTTAATAATTGAGAGGAAACATTTGCAGTGCCAGATAATGGCATTTTCTCTTTAATAACAGCAAAATCCTTTTCATCAGTGTTTCTATTTCTTTAATTCTTCAAGGTGACAGCTTAGCTCATGTCTGTGCAGAGCTCTGAAAAAGAAAAATTCCTCTCTATAGGACCTTCAAGCATTTACACAAATTACTTCCATGCTACATGGTGATCTGTGAAAACGGCCAAATGAGAGGCACTGAAAATATAACAGGAACCCTGGGATGGGAGTTAGGAAGTGATGATATGTGATCTGGGAAGGCCTTTTGAAGGAGGTGGGAACTTGATCTTAATTCCAGTTAAACTGCTGAGGACTTCTGCTATGTGCTTTCTTTTTTGGGAAATTTAGGGCTTTGTGGAAACTTGCAATCATGGAACCTTGTAATCCCTACACAAGATAAACAAGGAAACTGAGAAACGAAAAGTCACCATCTGGAAATATTTTGCAGGCCTGTCTATGAGGCCTAATGCAAGGGTTAATTCTAGAGCATTTATTTATTTATTTTTTTCAGTTTGTTACCTTTCCATAGAAATGAGAGCCCCCTGATGTTTTCTGCCACCAGCTGCTCTCTTCTGCTAATCAGGGGATGAAGATGAGGATGCCCCTTGGCTCTGGGTGAGGGAGAAAAGAACAGGTGCCAGAGCTCATGTATTGAAATAGATCAAGGGTCTGTTCATCACTCAATCTTTCTCCAGTGAAAAATCCTCAAGAGAAAACAAGCCCACTGTGAGTTAGAATCTGCCAACAGTCTTTTTCCTAGTTGTTTGAAGATACTAAGTAGTTTGGGTAAGTATAAGTTGCTGTACCCTAGTATTAAACTGTCAGAGAAATTCCTCACTGTCTGCCAAACATTTCAACTCAGCAAAAATTAAATCTGAAAAATGACAATGAGTTATAAAATAAGTTGTCCATAATTAATGCCTTTTAAGAAATGAACTACTAAATATATACTAAGCATAGAAGCATTTCTGGAAGGATAATGGTTGAACTTCAAATTTTAGGTCTCTCCCCTGCTTGTTGCCTCAGGCCTAGCCCCTTTTCCTAAACTCTTTGCAAACTCATACTTAACCTTCTCTTCTTCCCTAGTGAAAACAGATTTTAACCAGGAGTCCATAAATGTGGGTGCTAGTTCTGGCTTTTTCAGTTTTCTCATCTGAAAAATGAATGCCTAGCTCATAGTGTACAGTTGTGAATGTTGTATTTTTTTTTTTTTAGAAAACCATATGTGAAGGTTAATGGGCTCCACAGATACCAGGTAGATATATTATTACTTAAACTCCATTATGGAGGCTAGGAACGTTTGGAAATTGCCTTTACTTGAATATTCAGTCTGAATAATATTTGCCTTCAGATTAAAAGTCCTCAGCCTCAGGGAAAGTCCTACTCTAGTTTAGTGTCTATCTGTTTTTGTGTGTTCTCTCCCTGTCCTAGTTCCTCTCCTTCTCCCTCTCTGTCTCCCTTTTCTTTCTCCTTCCCTCCCATTCTGCCCACTTCTATCTCTCTCATACACCATACACACAGGCATGAATGCATGTATGTGCACACACGCACGTGTGCACACCCACACACAGTAAAAAGAAAGGACAATAAAAAAGGCATGACTTTTGGCACAGACTCTTGTAGAAACACATAGAACTTTCAAATTTTATGATATAAGGGCCTTAAACTCTTACTCTACCTTGAAGTTTAACAATTGATTTTAATTATCTATATACAATTATTTACTTATATTGTCTTCTTTTACAAAGAATTTGAGACATTCAAGCTTTAACTTGTTCAAAACTTTAGGTGGTGTTCTAACCAATGAAGACTGCTTGCCTCAAATCTTCAAAGGGAGACAAGAAGTTGCTGAGTTATGCAGCAAAATACAAAAGTTATCTTTTTCAGATTACACAAAAAGTTATTAAATGTGGTAATTCAGATATTTCCTGTGAAATCTGCTTTGAACAAATTTATTACAGACCTATGTAGATTGTAAGTTTTATCCATGGTTTACTAGCTAAAAGTTTCATGGGGAAGAAAAGACATAAACAGAATTTTCCCTGGTGCCATTCACCTGTAGAACATTCAGTTACACATACCATTGGAGGAGAGTCTTTAGTTGGACTCTCATGTAAGTATAACATCTATTTTTTGAAAAATTGTAACTAGAAACATTGAGTACTTCTGTAACTAATCCCTATAACCTTGTGTACAGGACTAGACAGGAAGAAAATAATGTAATAAAGTTTCCAACAGATGGAAACACAATTTTTTTACCTTAAATTGTTGCACCCTAATGTACTAATTGAACACTTAATTCTTGTTTATTGCTTCTTGGCAGATTTGTGCGTGTTGGGGTGTGCATGTTTGTATTCTTTCTGACTGGATCCTAAACTGATTGGAGGCAGGATTCCATATCTTTATTCTTCATTTCTATGTCTTTCTGTGCTATAATTAATGTTTGCTGGAGGGTGTATTTTCCTATTTGGAAACTCTAAATTGTATAACCAATACTGCCATCTCTGGTATTACAGTTTCCATTTTCAATTTGAATAGTCTAACTTACTAACTTGGTCTTCATATTAAACAGTAAACAAGCATTTCCTTTTTGTATGTGTAAGGATGCACAAAATTCAGCTTAATGACTGTAAAAAGCATAAATGCACAATTTTTAATTCAGCTGATCACACTTCAGTTTGCTTTTGTTTTTTTTAAAAAATATTTGCATCTCTCTTTTTAACAGTCTTATTGAGGATTAAGTGTTGCACAAAAATTTCAATGTATTTAATGTGTACAATTTGATGAGTTTGAACATAGGCATACATCTGTGAAACCATTACCACACGCAAGGTAATAAACATATTAAGGTCGTTTTTGATAAAAGTTAAAGATACTTGTTTTTACTTTGGTGCGGTTGGGAGTTGCTGGACTCCAAGTCATTCTGAAGTGACGTGTGACTCATTTGCACGCATTCACTCATGCAGGGGTTTTTGAAGTGGTTATTTCTAGCCCAGATAAGGGAAGATGACTGTCTACAGAATTCTGAACAGCAATTGTTTTACTCAGTTTCCTGTTTGACCCAGTTCCTTCTGAGTATTGTTAATAAAGGAATCCCCTTTCTGTTTTGCAAAGGCACAAAATGTCATGATTTGACCAAGATTATCTTGTTGAGTTTTGGTGCTAGGGAGAAATTTCCATTTTTTTTTTTTTTTTTGAGATAGAAACAAGGAATCTCGCCTTGTTTCAAACAAGAACAAGAGCTATGCACTCACAAAAGCTAAAATTTAAAAGAATAAATAAGGGAAGATACAGGGTAAAAGGATTATCAGTAGGGTCAATGGAAAGTATTAATATTTCAGACATGGGCTTTCCTTTGTGGATAACCTGACCTTTCTCTCTGGCTGCACTTAGCATTTTTTCCTTCATTTCAAACCTGGTGAATCTGACGATTATGTGCCTTGGAGTTGCTCTTCCTGAGGAGTATCTCTGTGGTGTTTTTTGTATTTCCTGTATTTGAACGTTGGCTTGCTTTGCTAGGTTGGGGAAGTTCTCCTGGATAATATCCTGAAGAGTGTTTTCCAGCTTGGATTCATTTTCCCCGTCCTCTTCAGGTACATCGATCAAGCATAGATTAGGTCTTTTCACACAATCCCATATTTCTTGGAGACTTTGTTCAGTTCTTTTCACTCTTTTCTTGCCCTCTCTTTTTATTTCTTTGAGTTGATCTTCAATCTCTGATATCCTTTCTTCTGTTGATCGATTCACCTGTTGAAACTTGTGTAGGCTTCATGAAGTTCTCGCGCTGTGTTTTTCAGCTCCATCAAGTTGTTTATGTTCTTCTCTAGGCTGGTTGTTCAAGTTAGCATTTCGTCTAATATTTTTTCAAGGTTCTTAGTTTCTTAGCATTGGGTTAGAACATGTTTTTTTACCTCAGAGAAGTTTGTTATTACCCATCTTCTGAAGCCTGCTTCTATCAGCTTGTCAAAATCATTCTCTGACCTGTTTTGTTGCCTTGCTGGTGAGTCATTGTGGGGAGGAGAGGCATTCTGGACTTTGATGTTTTCATACTTTTTGTGCTGGTTTCTTCCCATCTTAGTGGATTTATCTATCTTTGATCTTTGAAGTTGGTGATTTCAGGTGGGATCTCTGAGTGGACGTCCTTTCTGTTAAATTTGGGGTTATTTCTCCTGTATAAGGCTTTTTTTTTCTTTTTTTTTCTTTTTTAATGCAGGTGTCAGTGTGCCACTTGAGACAGTCTGTCCATTGTCTGCCTGTGGAAGCACTGCTGGGCTACCTCATTCTCAGCCAGGCTGCTGTTTATTCTTCACCTGGTTTCCACTTATGCTGGTGGGATAGCCCCACCTTCCCAATGGCGGGCTTCTTTCCCTCTGCTGAGCCTGCTGCTCCCCGATGGAGCTCTGTCTGATGTGTTAACTGCAAAACTCTCCCAGAAGAGGGATTCCAGTTGCTGGATCTTGTGGAGGTGGGACCTGTCTGGCTGTATCCCCCTCCCCTCTTTCAACTCTCCCTTCTGTTTGATGGGCAGTTCCTTCTCACAAGGCCCCTCGGTGTTAGTACAAGTCTCTATCCTGGTCTACACTGACAAGGCACTGGTCTGTCTGGGGCTGCCAGCCTGGGCTGTCACCCAGGTCTGCAACTCGGGGTGGTTCTCATCCAGACAGAGTTTTCCTTGCTGTGTGCTGCTGAAGTCTTAGAGTGAAGTACTGTATCTGATTCAGAGTATAAAGGAGGTGATAACCCCTGATCCTCCATGCCAGATACAGTTCCCAGTTGGGACAGTGCCCCACCTTGCCTTGGCTCGCATTCCTTGAGCTGCTTTTGTTGCCTTTTTTTGGGTTAATCCCGCTGTTCAACCAGTCCCTTTGGAACGAACCCGGTACCTTGCTCGGAGATGAAGATATTTCTCTGGTTCTGTCTCACTCAGTGGGAGCTGCACTCTGGAGAAGCTCCCTTTCAGCCATCTTGGTCGCCTTCCACCCCAGGAGATCTCTTGGCAGAAACCCTACAAACCAGAAGAGAGTGAGGGCCAATATTCAACATCCCTGAAAAAGAACTTTCAACCCAGGATCTCATATCCGGTCCAACTAAGCTTCATAAGTGAAGGAGCAATATAATATTTTATAGATAGGCAATTACTGAGAGATTTCATTGGCACCAGACCTGCCTTACAAGTGCTCCTGAATAAAGCACTAAAAATAGAAAAAAATTCAAGTACCAGCCACTGCAAAAACGAATCAAATGGTAAAGAACAATGATGCAATGAGGAAACTGCATCGACCAACGGGTAAAACAAACAACCAGTTACAAAATGGCAGGATCAAATTCACACATAACAATATTAACATTAAATATAAATGGCCTAAATGCCCAAATAAAATGACACAGACTGACAAACTGAGTAAAAAGTCAACACCCGCCGGTGTGCTGTATTCAGGAGACACATCTCACACGCAAAGACACACATAGACTCAAAATAGATGGATGGAATGAGATCTAACAAACAAATGGAGAGCAAAAAAAGCAGATGTTGCAATTCTAGCCTCTGACAAAATGGAGTTCAAACCAACAAAGATCAAAAGAGACAAAGAAGGGCATTACATAATGGTGAAAGGATCAATACAACAAGAAGAGCTAACTATCCTATATATATATATGCACCCAATCAGGAGCACTCAGATACATAAAGCAAGTTCTTAATAACCTACAAAGAGACTTAGACTCCCAAATAATAATAGTGGGAGACTTTAACACTCCACTGTCAATATTAGACAAATCAATGAGACAGAAAATTAACAAGGATATCCAGGACTTGAACTCAAATCTGGAACATGTGGACCTAATAGACATCTACAGAATTCTCCACCCCAAAGCCACAGAATATACATTCTTTGCAGCACCACATCACCCTTACTGTAAATTTGACAATATAATTGGGAGTAAATCACTCCTTGGCAACTGCAAAAGAACAGAAATCATAACAACAGTCTCTCAGACCACAGTGCTATCAAGTGAGATCTCAGGATTAGGAAACAAACTCAAAACCACACAACTTCATGAAAACTGAACAACTGGCTCCTGAATGTTGACTGGTTAAACAATGAAATGAAGGCAGAAATAAAGATGTTCTTCGAAACCAATTAGAATGAGGACACAACGTACCAGAATCTCTGGGGCACATTCAAATCAGTGTAGAGGGAAATTTATAGCAATAAATGCCCACATGAGAAGTGAAGAAATATCTAAAGTTGACATCGTATCCTCAAAGTTGAAAGAGCTAGAGGAGCAAAATTAAAAAAAAAACTCAAAAGCTAGAGAAGACAAGAAATAATTAAGATCAGAATAGAAATGAAAGAGATAGAGACACAAAAACCCTTAAAAAATCAATAAATCCAGGAGCTGGTTTTTTGAAAACATCAACAAAATAGACAGACCACTAGCCATATTAATAAAAAAGAAAAGAGATTAAATAGATGCAATAAAAAACAATAAAGGGGATATCACCACTGATCCCACAGAAATACAAACTACCATCAGAATACTACAAACAACTCTATGCACAGAAACCAGTAAACCTGGAAGAAATGGATAAATTCCTGGACACTTGCACCCTCCCAAGCCTAAACTAGGAAGAAGTTGAATTCCTGAATAGACCAATAACAAGGGCTGAAGGTGAGGCAGCAATTAATAGCCTGCCAACCAAAAAAAGTTTAGGCCCAGATGGGTTCACAGCCTAATTCTACAAGATGTGCAAAGGGGAGCTGGTACCATTCCTTCTAAAACTATTCCAAACTATACAAAAAGAGGTAATCCTTCCCAACTCATTTTATGGGACCAATATCATCCTGATACCAAAACAGGGCAGAGAGTCAACAACAAAAAAAACTTCAGGCCAATCTCCATGAGGAACACAGAGGCAAAAATCTTCAATAAAATATTGGCAAACCGATTGCAACAGCACATCAATAAGCTTATCCATCATGATCAAGTAGGCTTCATACCAGAGATGCAAGGCTGGTTCAACATACGCAAGTCCATAAACGTAATCCACCACATAAATAGAACCAAAGACAAAAACCACATGATTATCTCAATAGATGCAGAGAAGGCCTTCAACAAAATTCAGCAGCCCTTTATGCTAAAAACACTCAATAAACTAGGTAATGATGGAACATACTTCAAAATAATAAAAGCTATTTACAACAAACTCACAGCAAATATAATACTGAATGGGCAAAAAGTGGAAGCATTCCCTTTGAAAAATGGCACTAGGCAAGGATGCCCTCTGTCACCACTCCTATTCAATATAGTATTGGAAGTTCTAGCCAGAGCAGTCAGGCAAGAAAAATAAATAAAGATTATTCAATTAGGAAAGGAGGAAGTCAAATTGTCTCTATTTCCAGATGACATGATTGTATATTTAGAAGACCCCATCATTTCAGCCCAAATTCTCCTTAAGCTGATAAGCAATTTCAGCAAAGTCTCAGGATACAAACTCAATGTGCAGAAATCACAGGCATTCCTATACACCAATAACAGACCAACAGAGTGCCAAATCAAGAACGAACTGCCATTCACAATTGCTACAAAGAGAATAAAATACATAGGAAAACAATTAACAAAGGAGATAAAGGATCTCTTCAAGGAAAACTACAAACTGCTCTTCAAGGAAATCAGAGAAGACACAAATAGATGGAAAAACATTCCATGCTCATGGTTAGGAAGAATCAATATCGTGAAAATGGCCATACTGCCCAAAGTAATTTATAGATTTAATGCTATCCCCATCAAACTTCCAATAATCTTCTTCACAGAACTGGAAAAAAACCACATTAAACTTCATATGGAACCAAAAAAAGCCTGCATAGCCAAGGCTATTCTAAGCAAAGAGAACACAGTTGGTGGCATCAGGCTGCCTGACTTCAAGTTATACTACAAGGCAACAGTTATGAAAACAGCATGGTGCTGGTACAAAAACAGAGACATAGACCAATGGAACAGATCAGAGGCCTCCGGAGCAACACCAACCATCTACAACCATCTAATATTTGACAAACTTGACAAAAACAAGCAACGGGGATAGGATCCCCTGTTTAACAATTGGTGTTGGGAAAATTGGCTAGCAATGTGCAGAAAGCAGAAACTGTACCCCTTCCTGACACCTTACATTAAAATTAACTCCAGATGGATTAAGGACTTAAACATAAGACCTAACACCAAAAAACCCTGGAAGTAAACATAGGCAAATCCATCCAGGACATAGGTATAGGCAAGGACTTCATGACTAAAACACCAAAAGCAATGGCAACAAAAGCCAAAATAGACGAATGGGATGTAATTAAACTCCAGAGCTTCAGTACAGCAAAGGAAACAATCATTAGAGTGAACTGGCACCAACAGAATGGCAAAAAATGTTTGCAATCTACCCATGTGACAAAGGGCTAATATCAAGAATCTATGAAGAACTAAAACAGATTTACAAGAAAAACACAAACAAACCCATCCAAAAGTGAGTGAAATATATCAGCAGACAGATTTCAAAAGAAGACATATATGAGGCCAACAAACACAGGAAAAAAGGCTCATCATTACTGGTTATTAGAGAAATGCGAATCAACCACATTAGATAGCACCTCACACCAGTTAGAATGGCAATCATTAAAAAATCATCAGACAACAGATGCTGTAGAGGATGTGAAGAAATAGGAACACTTTTACACTGTTGGTGGGAGTGTAAATTAGTTCAACCACTGTGGGACAGTGTGGCAATTTCTCAAGGATCTGGAAATAGAAATTTCGTTTGACCCAGCAATCCCATTACTGGGTACATATCCAAAGGACTATGAATCATCCTGTTATAAAGACACATGCATATGTATGTTCCTTGTGGCAGTGTTTACAATAGCAAAGACCTGGAACCAACCCAAATGCCCATCAATGATAGACTAGCCAAAGAAAACGTGGCACATATACACCATGGAATACTAAGCAGCTATAAAAAACAATGAGTTCATGTCCTTTGTAGGGACATGGATGAATCTGGAAAGTGTCATTTTCAGCAAACTGACCCAAGAACAGAAAATGAAACACGACATGTTCTCACTCATAGGTGGGTGTTGAACAATGAGAACGCATGGACACAGAGAGGGGAGCATCACAAACTGGGGGCAGTTGTGGGGGCTAGGGGAGGGATAGTTGGATGGAGGTTGCGGAGGGATAACATGGGAAGAAATGTTAGGTATAGGTGATAGGGGATGGAGGCAGCAAACAACCTTGCCATGAATGTACCTATGCAGCAATCTTGCCTGATATGCACATGTACCCCAGAATCTGAAGTACAATAAAAGAAAATATTTCGGATATGACCTGCACATAGTTGTCTTTTTTGTTCCAAGTCTTTTCAAAAACAATAATCACTAAAGGATCTTCTTTCTTGAGCATTTGCTTTTCCTTTCTTTATATTTATTTTTAACCTTCCTGCTTTTCACTATTTTATATTGTATCCAGTATTCTCATCTTCATTTTACTTGTAAACTCCTTGAGAGCAGGATGTTAAATGTTGCCCAAGAGACTTCTGTGACTATAGATATCCTTCTCAAACTGGTCAAAGTTCCTGAAATTAGTAGCATTAATCTTATAGGCTATGTATTATGGTATTATCTCTCTAGAAGGCTATAGTAAAACGAAGGTTTAACTACAGAAGAGACCCCATGAGCACATTACCATAAGTTAGGTAATCAGATTAGCTGTCTCCTTGTCCATGCCTTCACTAGAGATGTTTGGATGTCTAGGTATTACTCATGCAAACACAGGAATGTGCAGTGTCTAACGAGAAGCATGGGTAGAAATTTTAATGGTTTTCAATCTGACATAATCAACACTGATTAACAAAGATGGAAATGGGGATATTGCATAAAACACAGTTATTTAGACTCCTCAATTTACTGTTTCCATTGCTTCCCTGTAAGTTTGGTGAAGACTTGCCATGTTTGTCTTGTAGAGCATTCTATCCTCAGTGTCTACAACAGAGTAAGCTCTTATAAAATGTTAGTTAAATGAATTTGTTTAAATGATTTGACACAAAATGAAAAGTATATATCATTCAGAACTGGCAGGTTTTGAAAGAGTAATAATTTGGACATGGCATAGGAATAGGGATTTTATGGTGTTTGCTAAAAATATGGAATCTTGGTGATGGAAAAACTCCATTGAAGTTACTAAAATTATATTTCCTTATATTTTCTCTGTAGTTTCAGTGGTTGATGGCCACTGGAATGATGTAACAGCTCAGTGTTTTTCCTGCTTTATATATTTTCAGAAATTCTTTATTTTAAATTGTACTTTAAGTTCTGTGGTACATGTGCAGATCATGCAGGATTGTTTCATAGGTACACACATGGCAATGTGGTTTGTTGCTTCCGTCACCTATATCTGGCATGCCTCCCACGTTATACCTGCACCCTCCCTACTCCCTCACTGTCCATCCCCTGGCCCCCCTCAACAGACTCCAGTGTGTGATACTCCGCTCCCTGTGTCCATGTGTTCTCATTGTTCAACACCTGTCTATGAGTGAGAACATGAGGTGTTTGATTTTCTATTCTTGTGTCAGTTTGCTGAGAATGATGGTTTCCAGGTTCATTCAGGTCTCTAAAAAGGACACGAATTCATCGTTTTTTATAGCTGCGTAATATTCCGTGGTGTATATGTGCCATATTTTCCTTGTCCAGTCTATTATCGATGGGCAGTTTGGTTGATTCCAGGTCCTTGCTATTGTAAACAGTGCCGCTATGAACATACGTGTGCATGTGCCTTCATAATAGAATGATTTGTAATACTTTGGGTATATACCCAGTAATAGGATTGCTGGGCCAAACGGTATTTCTATTTCTAGATCCTTGAGGAATTGCCACACTGTCTTCTACAATGGTTGAACTAATTTACACTCCCACCAACAGTGTAAAAGCATTCCTATTTCTCCACATCCTTTCCAGCATCTGTTGTCTCCAGATTATTTAATGATCACCATTCTAACTAGTGTGAGATGGTAGTTCAATGTGGTTTTGATTTGCATTTCTCTAATGACCAGTGATGATGAGCATTTTTTTCATATGTTTGTTGGCCTCACATATGTCTTCTTTTGAAAAGTGTCTGTTCATATCCTTTGCCCACTTTTTAATTTTAATTTTAATTTTTTATTTTATTTTATTTTGTTGTTGTTGTTGTTGTTCTCTTGTAAATTCATTCAAGTTCTTTGTAGATACTGTATATTAGCCCTTTGTCAGATGGGTAGATTGCAAAAATTTGTTCCCATTCTGTTGGTTGCCAGTTCACTCTGATGATAGTTTCTTTTGCTGTGCAGAAGCTCTGAAGTTTCATTAGATCCCATTTGTCTATTTTGGCTTTTGTTGTCATTGCTTTTGGTGTTTTAGTCATGAAGTCCTTGCCTATGCCTATGTCCTGAATGGTATTGCCTAGATTTCTTCTAGGGTTTTTATGGAGTTAGATCTTATGATTAAATATTTAAACCATCTGGAGTTAATTTTTGTATCAGGTGTCAGGAAGGGGTCCATTTTCAGCTTTCTGCACATTGCTAGACAGTTTTCCCAAGACCATTTATTAAACAGGGAATTC
>NW_016108020.1:421732-424066 GCF_001604975.1 Cebus imitator
TATGAAGTTTATGGTGGTTTTTTCCAGTTCTGTGAAGAAGGTCAATAGTAATTTGATGGATATAGCATTGAATCTGTAAATTACTTTGGGCAGTATGGCCATTTCCACAATATTGACCTTCCTAACCATGAGCATGGAATGTTTTTGCCATCTTTTTGTATCTTCTCTTATTTCCTTGAGCAGTGGTTTGTAGTTCACTTTGAAGAGGTCCTTCACATCCCTTGTTAGTTGTATTCCTAAGTATTTCATTCTCTTTGTAGCAATTGTGTAAGTGTCCAGGAATTTATCCATTTCTTCTAGATTTACTGATTTATGTGCATAGGGTGTTTGTAGCAATTTCTGATGGTACTTTGTATGTCTTTGAAATCAGTGGTGATACTCCCTTTTTTATTTTTTATTGCTTCTATTTTATTCTTCTTTCTTTTTTATTAGTCTGACCAGCAGTCTATCTATTTTGTTAACGTTTTCAAAAAACCAGCTCCTGGATTTATTGATTTTTTTGAAGGGTTTTTGTATCTCTATCTCCTCCAGTTCTGCTCTCATCTTAGTTATTTCTTGTTTTCTGCTAGCTTTTGAATCTGATTTGATTTAAGGCCATAATGAATTTATTTCCAATAGGAAGAGGGCACAGATAATCCATGGTATGATGTGACAAAAGAGATATTCAAAATATCACTTTTGGATAATCCTAATTAACTACTTAAAAGAGGCAAGATTTAATATGAACACATATTTTGACACCTTAGAACATACTTGTAAAACTAATGAGCATAATGAAAGTGGTCAGTTCTTAATTGCCTTGGACTTTGAGGAAAAAGAAAAGGATTAGCTAGCTTAGGGATTTAAATTCCCACCCCATGTACTGCATAAATGACGTGAAAAATTCTATGCCTGCTCTGAAAGAAATGCTTATCTGCAGCTACAGGGCTGAGATAGCAGAAAACCAAACCCTGAGTGTCATTCTGTGAGTCATTAAATTACAACACAAATAGAATTCTTAACCTTGAAGGATGTCTGTTGTTAAAATAAGGACATTGATTGATAAGAAATAGGATCCTCAAAATTGACATGGGGACATATGTGCAGATCCTGATGAAGCTAGGAACACTGATCCTCTAAATTCAGTCAAGTCCTCTTTGCCAGTAGAAAGAAGCAACCTTCTACCCTTACCTGAGAAGGTTAAGTCTACTGTTCCTGAGGAAACTGCAATAGATTCCCCTATAGTAGCTGAGTTTTGACACTGGTATTTATCTTCTGGATCTATCCCCTTTGCCTCTTTGCTTCTAGATCTACAATTAGACTCTAGTCCCAGCAGGTCTCAAAGGATAAGGTAAAAAGTGTGACACATAAAGAGTTGTGCTACACTCAGAAAAAACTGCATGATTTTTCAACTTATAAAGACAGAAGTCTGAGAAAATATGTAGCAATGGAAATTAAGAGTGTCAGATAAACATGAAAAGAATATAAGTTGTATAAGGCTGAATCAGGCTTAGAGGGGTTCATGCTAAATCTTGCCTGTTTTAAGTATTATAGTGTGAATATTATAGTGGATTTTTTAATGTAAGTACTGCTTAGCCACACAGAAAGGGTCAGAAAACACCTCTATCACCATGACTGTGAGAAATAAATTAATGAGAGGAGCCACAGAATCCGTGAATGGCTCTGGGGTCACTCTTTGTAGGTCTGGAATTACAGTGGGAACTGATGCCACTGAACTGAGATCCTTAGGTACAATCGGGTACTGGAGCCTGGCGTGGCATGGACCAAATTGTGGCACTTAATTACCAAAGACAAGGTGGCCATGATTACCATAGTGTACAGCTGAGTCAAAGAAGTACTCAGAATAGTCTGACTCACAGTCAGTTATTAGCTAGTTGATTATGGAGTCCCCAGATGAGAAATAGGTGGGAGGTCTACTGAATTCCTACTTGATCTGTATAAGCAGAAGACCTCTAGGTCAAGGACACCGAAGTCTAATTTAAATCATCAAAACAGAGTTGTGGCCCTTCAACAAATTCACAGGATGTAGCCAGTTTTCAGAGCATGATTTGCTTAAATAAAGAGGAGAACAGGTACCCTTAAAGAAAGGCAAACTCACGCACCCAATACAGGAGCACCCAGATACATAAGGCAATTTCTAAATGACTTACAAAGAGACTTAGACTCCCACACAATAATAGTGGGAGACTTTAACACCCCATTGTCTATATTAGACAGATCAACCAGACAGAAAATTAAAAAGGATATCCAGGACTTGAACTCAGACCTGGACCAAGCAAACCTAATAGACATTTACAGAACTCTCTACCCCAAATCCACAGAATATACATTCTT
>NW_016108020.1:426806-435856 GCF_001604975.1 Cebus imitator
GGTGATGGGGAGGAAGGCAGCAAATCACACTGCCACGTGTGTACCTGTTCAACAATTTTGCATGTTCTTCACATGTACCCCAAAACCTAAAATGCAATAAAATAAATAAATGGGGGAAAAAAAAGAAAGGCAAACTCCCAGAATATTATACTGTTAATGTTCACCCCAGCCTTCCCCAAAGAGACTTATGACCTTTTATTAGGGTGATTGTGCATGAAAGAAAAGGAAGAAAACAGACTTTTGGGGGATTACTAGACACTGGGTCGAACTGACACTGATTTGAGGAGATCCAAAATGCCACTGTGATCCACTGGTCAGGTTAGGGGCTTATGGAGGTCAGATGGTCAATGGAGTTTTAGCTTATGTATGTTTTATGGGCCCAGTGTGTTACCGTAACCCATCCTGTCATTATTTTTCAGTCCCAGAATCCAAAATTGTAAAAGACATACTCAGTGACGGACAGAATTTCCACACTGGTTTCATAACTTGCAGAGTAAGGGCTACTATGGCGGGAAAGGTTAAATGGAAGCCAAAATAACTACCTCTGCTTAGGAAGATAGTAAATAAAAAGTAGCATTGCATTCCTAGAGGGATTGCAGAGATTAGTGCTACCATTAAGGACTGAAGAATGCAAGGGTGATGATTGCTAACATATTCCAATTCAGTTCACCTATTTGACCATTTAAGAAAACAGATTTTTGAATATAGCAGTGAATTATGGTAAACTTAATCAGGTGGTGACTCTAATTGCAGCTGCAATTCCAGATGTGGTTTCATTCCTTGAGCAAATTAAGTCATCTCTTGGTACTGATATACAGCTACTCATCTGGAATTTTTTTTATCCATACCTGTCAGTAAAGAACACCAGAAATTGTTTTCAGTTTGTGAGGCTGGCAATAACACCTCCCCCATCTTACCTTGGTGTATATTGACTCTTCAGCTCTATGCCATAATTTAGTCAACAGGGTCTTGATTGCCTTTTTTTTTCCCACAAGACATCACACTGGTCCATCATCACATAGAAAACATTGTGCTCATTGCATCCAGTGAGCCAGAAATACAGCTAATATAGAGTAATTGGTAAGGCATTTGCATGTTCAGGGGGTAGGGAATAAATCCAGTTAAGATTTAGGGGTCCTTTCACTTCAGTAAAATTTCTAGGGAGTCTAGTGATGTGGTTCATGCCAAGATATCATTTCTAGAGTGAAGAAAATATTGCACCTGTTCCTACAACCCAAAATAGGTATAATTCCTACTGGGCCTCTTTGGATTTTAGAGGTAATATATTCATCATTCAGGTGTGATGCTTGAAATATTTACTGAGTGACCTGAAAATCTAGTTTTGAGTGAGACCCAGAAAAACAGAAGTCTCTGCAATAGGCTCAAGCTGTTCTGACTTTTGAATCATATGATCCAGCAGATCCAATGATGCTTGAACTGTCAGTGGCAGATATCCATGCTGTTTTGAGCCTTGGGCAGGCCTGTAGAGGTGAATTGCAGCACAGACCTTTCAGATTTTGAAACAAAATTCTGCCATCTTTGTCAGACAACTATAATTTTTTGAGAAACAGCTTTTGGTTTGTTATTGGACCTCAGTAGAGATTGAATGCTTAACTGTTAGCTACCAAGTTACAAGAAACTTTAGTTGCCCACCATAAACTGAATATTGTCTGACCCATCAAACCAGAAAATTGGGCATTCACAGCCACACTCCATTATCAAATGTATGTGGTATTTATGGTATTAGGTTTCAGCAAGCCCTGAAGCCATAAATATGTTACATGAAAAAGTGGCGTAAATGCCCATGGTTCCTACTCCTGCTACACTGCCTTTTCTTCTACACAGCCTGCACCTGTGGGCACATGGAAAGTTCTATATGATAACTTGACATAAAAGTAGACAACTTGGTTCAGGTTTACAAATGGTTCTGCACAATATGAGGATACCATCTGAAAGTGGACAGCTACAGCACTACAGCCCCTTTCTGGGATGTCCCTGAAGGACCCCGGTGAAGGGAAAATCCTCCCGGTGGGCAAAACTTTGAGCAGTGCATCTGGTTGTCCACATTTTTTGGAAGGAGAAATCACCAGATATGTGATTATTTACCAATTCATGGGATATGACCAATGGTTTGGCTGGATCAGGTGTTTAGAAAGAGCATGAATAGAAAATTTGTGACAAGGGGACCTTGGGAAAAGGCCCTTGAATAGGCATTTTAAAAAAATTAAAACATGAAATTATTGTTATCCCGTGTGGGTGCTCACCAAAGGGTGACCTGAGCAGATGTGGATTTTAATAATAATTGGTGGATAGGATGACCCAATCTGTGGCTAACAGTCCACTTCTTTCCCCAACCACTCCTCTCATTTCCCAATGGACTTATGAAGAAAATGGCTAAGGAGGCAGGGGTGGAGGTTATGCATGGGGTCAGTAATATGAACTTTCACTGACTAGGGCTGATATGGATACAGTAACTGCAGAGTGCTCCATCTGTCAGCAGCAGAGAACAACACTGAGCTCCCAATATGGCACCATTTACTGGAGTGATTAGCCAACTACCCAGTGGTAGGTTGGTTACAGTGGACCACTTTCATTATGGAAAGGGCAGTGTTTTGTTCTTACCGGTATAAACACATTGTTGTTTTTATTCTTTTTTATTTTGATAGTTTTTGGGGTACAAGTGCTTTTCTGTTACATGGATTAATTATATAATGGGAAATTCTGAGATTTCAGTATATTTGTCACCTGAGTGCTGTTCATTGTACCTAATGTGTACTGTTTTTCATCCCTAACTGCTTTCTCACCCTACCCATTCTGAGTCTCTAAAGTTTATCGTATCACTCTGTATGCCTTTGTATACTCATTGCTTAGGTTCCACTTATAAGTGAGAACATACTGTTTTTGGTTTTTCATTCCTGAGTTACTTCACTTAGAATAATGGCCTCTAGCTCCATCCAACTTGCTGCAAAAGGCATTATTTCATTCCTTTTAAGGGATAAATTTTATTCCATGATGTGTATATACCACATTAGAATAAACAATTTGGGTATGGATTTGCTTTCCCTGCATGCACTGCTTCTGCCAAAACTACTATTCACGACTTACAGAATGCCTTTCCACTATCATGTAATTTCACACATCATAGCTTCTAAAGAATAAATTACTTAACAACAACTGAAGGATGGCAATGAGCCCATGCCCACAGAATTCACTGGTGTTATTATTTTCCCAGCCTCCTGAAGTTGATGTCTTGATAGAATAGTGGAACAGCCTTTTGAAGACTCGATTCTTGTGCCACCAAAGTTGCAGTACCATGCTGGGCTGGGGGCAGTGTTCTCCAGAAGGCTGCAGTTTCTTCCATAGCCAAGATATATGGGTTCAGGAATCAAGGGGTGAAAATGAGAGTGGCAAAACTCACTGTTATCTTTGGTGATTCAGTAGAAAAATTGTATATTCTGTGCTTGTGACCTTATGCTCTGTTGAAAGTTAAGCTGGCTATCTGACCACTTTGGACTCTGTACACCTCTGAGTCAACAGGCAAAGCAGTATTTATGGTGTGAGAAGAACTATCCAGGTATTATGGTGGCAGAGATCAAGATTAACTGTGTCCAGGGCATCTCCTAAATATGTATGAGTAAATAAGATGTGTAAAAAAAAATGAGTGTTGTATAAAAAGTGACCCATAATCAAACACATGTTTACAAGAGGAAAAAAATTTTGTGCTGGGTTAACTAAAGTCTTGCTAATTGTGTGATGCTTTAGCTATGTCACAAATATTGAGCTTATTACCATGTCCCCAAACTCTAATTCCAAACTAGTGGACACATGCAATTTGGCCTAGATATGAGTGTATGGACACTTATTGCTTTTCTTATATGTTTTGCATGTCTCAAGGGAATTTGGTTTTCCCATATACCAACCCTAATCACTCTGTTGACTAAAGCTTGAGGTGCCTTAAGCAGATTCACTAAATAGGATCTATATGAAGACATATGTTTTTGTCTGGATGTCCTTTTCCACCAATTATTTATATATTGCATAATGATTTAGAGTAGGAAAATTAGTTCATGTTTTGTGTCAAATGACCTATCTTAATAAGTAAAGAACAATGAGCAAGTTCTTGAACAGGAAGCTCTTTTTAATTGTCTTATTTTTCACACTAGCTTTGAAATAAAACACAAGAGCTTTTGGGGGTTGAAAGGAGGAAGAAGGCTATAAGGGGACAGAGATATTTGTAGGCAGATTGTGCCCTGTAGGGTTTGGTTTTGAAAAGCTGTAGGAGAGGAATAAGACAGGACTTGAGCTGGAAATGGAGGGGGCATAAAACAGGTATCTTGGAAACTAACTCATATTTAGTGGAATTTTCCCAATACTTTATTTTCTTCCTTGCTTCTCTTTTTGATATGACTTTGTTGATTGAAAAATCCAAAATATACCTTTCCTTGATCCTCCTCTCTAGGTCCTGTGGAGGGCAAGAATGAAGTAACAGAACTGGTCTCAGCCCACAGAATCAGAAATTTTTTTCCTAAATGATGTTTTCATTCTTTAAAGATCAAGGAAAAGACCTAGAAACATCCCTTCAGCACCTCAAAAGGCGCTCCGTTCGATTCAGGCAAGTGCTTTCTTAAAATGACTTAATGGCAAAAGCAGTCTCTAATTTTGTCTATTTCTTCCTAAAATGGAAATGAAAGTTTAAAAGCCTTATTCTCTGAATATGGGGAAGTAAAATTAGGAGTTGGTGATGCTTTCTGTCATTTTGGGCACCAGAAAAATCTTTGCCAGGAATACTGTCCCACTGCTTTCCAATACCACATCTACTGCCAAAAGGGCAGAAAGATCTTAGACATAGAGCTTAACTAAGAGATTAAAAAGAACGAGGAGAAGAGTCAGGAAGTAGACATGAATAAGTTTTTTTTTTTTTTAAATACAAAAGATTGCCATGAAGAATAATTTGTGAGATGGAGATACAGGACAAATAATAATATACAAAAGGTATATTATTTTCTGTACCTAACACTAAGTATTTGGCTAATCCTGGGAGAGGTAGACTTATGTTGTGATTATTTGAGACAGATTGAAGGCATATTTGCATTGGTTTTTATAGAAAACCAACTTCACATAAACTCATTTTCCAGGAATTGGTAAAAAGAAAAGGTTGAGTGTGTGTTTAGCTTTATTATAACTATTCAATTATAGAGAGTAAATGTTATGTTCAGTGTGCTTTTTAGAAGAAGGGGAAAACTGAGCAAGACATTTAAAAATATCCTAAATACCCTTTTTCTGAAGACATTGGATATCTGAGCTGTTACATAATTTGTCCATAAACTTTCCAGTCACCGGTGGTAGGACTGTCTCTTATTCTTATTTGTATTCTTAAGGAAATGGACCCTTACTGCATATTCCCCTTGAGGTGTATATTTATTACTCCTTTCTCTTTCGATAGCTCCCCTTGTTAACTTTAGATTTACTACTAAGACTTCATGTTTTCATTCACATTCATTTCTAAATTTTACTTTTCTACCGCCTGGTTCTTAAAACTTGACATTACAGTTACTGTTGGAAAATGTTTTTTCTAAAGTGTGAAATAGAGGCATGAAGCATCAATTTTCTGAACTCTGTTTCAAGGAGTTTATTTAAAAATAGATGCATATATAGTGAGATACTGTAATTATACTTGAATAAATAGAAATTTGATTATATGCTGAATTCTGGCCAGGAGCTTCTATAGTTAAAATAAAAAAGTTTAATTCTGAAGAATGTCAAATTGGTAGGTTTCTACAGGCAAAAACAAGCCGTCTTTACTTTTTGCAGGCATCTGTCCCTGGATACTAAATATAAAGCAGGATGTGGTAAAAATTTTCTCACTGATATTATGTTACACTTGAGAATTGAGTTTATCGCCAAAAAATTGACATTGAATAAACTTATATGTGAAAATAATTATGTTAGGAAAAAAGATACTAGAAACCTTTCTGATTTTCAAAATAGAAATAGTATAAATGAGTATATAATGTATAAAAGATCAAAATGTGCCAAGACATATATACTTAGTACCATAATTTGTATTCAATATCAGAAATGTGACCTATAAGAAGCTTTCACAATTTCAGATATTCAATGATGTTTAAAATAGAACCATTCATTCTTTCACTCAACAAATATGTATTACTAACTATATGAAAGAGCATTCTAAGCTCATGTTATGAAAAAAACAAAAATTTCTGCTCTTGTGAAGCTCATATTCTAGTGAATGGAATGGAAAATAATTACACAAGTGTAATATATAGTATGTTAGGTGGTGATAAGTTCTATAAAGAAACAAAGCATAAAAAGGGAGTACGTAATACTGAGAGGAGGGGTACATTTAAATTTTATATTAAGTGGTCTAATTGAGAAGATGAATTTTGATTTCATTGAATTCCTGAAGAAGGTAAGAAAACGATACATGAGAAAAAAGAATATTTCAGATTAGAAAAGAATTAGTGATTACTTAGGCCTTATTTTACAGATTAAAAATCTGAGGCCCAAATGACTCATTCAGGCTGGATTCCTAAATCTGTCTTCTGGATAAGGATTTGTTTCTTGTGAAATGCATACTTGAGTATAAGCCAGAAATAACAGAAGTTAGTTTATTTATTTATTTTTTAAAATTTTACTTTAGGTTCTAGGGTACATGTGCAGATCATGCAGGATTGTTGCATAGGTGCATACTATATGTGGCATTTCTCCCCAGGTTACACCTCCCCACACTCCCCACCCCCTGCTGTCCCTCCCCTAGCCTCCCCCAACTAACCCAGTGTGTGATGCTCCTCTCCCTGCGTTGACATATTTGCATTGTTCAACACCCGCCTGTGAGTGAGAGCATGTGGTGTTTCGTTTTCTGTTCTTGTGTCAGTTTGCTAAGAATGATGGTTTCTAGATTCATCCAAGTCCCTACAAAGGACATGAACTCATTGCTTTTTATGGCTGCATAGTATTCCATGGTGTATATGTGCCACATTTTCTTTGTCCAGTCTATCATTGATGGGCATTTGCGTTGGTTCCAGGTCTTTGCTATTGTACACAGGGCAGCAATGAACACACATGTGCATGTGTCTTTATAGTAGAATGATTTATACTTCTGTGGGTATATACCCAGTAATGGGACTGCTGAGTCAAATGGAATTTCTATTTCTAGATCCTTGAGAAATCACCACACTGTCTTCCACAATGGTTGAACTAAGTTACACTCCTACCAACTGTGTAAGAGTGTTTCTATTTCTCCACATCCTCTCCAGCATCTGTTGTCTACAGATTTTTTAATGATCACCATACTAACTGGTGTGAGATTGTATCTCAATGTGGTTTTGATTTGTATTTCTCTAATATCCAGTGATGATGAGCATTTTTTCATATGTTTGTTGGCCTCATGACTTCTTTTGAAAAGTATTTGTTCATATCCTTTGCCCACTTTTGAATGGGTTTGTTTGTTTTTTTCTTGTAAATCTGTTTTAGTTCTTTGTAGATTCTGGATAGTAGCCCTTTGTCAGATGGGTAGACTGCAAAATTTTTTTTCCATTCTGTTGGTTGCTGGTTCACTTTAATGATGATTTCTTTTGCTGTACAGAAGCTCTGAATTTTAATTAGATGCCTTTTGTCTATCTTGGCTTTTGTTGCCATTTGTTTTGGTGTTTTAGTCATGAAGTGCTTGCCTATGCCTATGTCTTGGATGGTTTTGCCTACATTTTCTTCTAGTGTTTTTATTGTGTTAGGTTTTATGTTTAAGCCTTTAATCCATCTGGAGATAATTTTAGTGTAAGGTGACAGGAAGGGATCCAGTTTCTGCTTTCTGCACATGGCTAGCCAGTTTTCCCAACATCATTTATTCAACATGGAATCCTTCCGCATTGCTTGTTTTTCTCAGTGTTGTCAAAGATCAGATGGTTCTGGATGTGTGGTATTGCTTCTGAGGCCTCTGTTCTGTTTCATTGGTCTATGTCTCTGTTTTGGTACCAGTACCATGCTATTTTGATTACTGTAGCCTTGTAGTATAGTTTGAAGTCTGGCAATGTGATGCCTCTATGTTTGTTCTTTTTGCTTAGGATTGTCCTGGCTATGTGGGCTCTCTTTGGTTTTATATGAAGTTTGAAGTGGTTTTTCTCCAGTTCTGTGAAGAAGGTCATTGGTAGCTTGATGGGGATAGCATTGAATCTATAAATTACTTTGGACAGTATGGCCATTTTCACAATATTGATTCTTTCTAACCATGAGCATGGGATGTTTTTTCATGTGTTTGTGTCCTCTGTTAATTTGTTGTGCAGTGGTTTGTAGTTCTCCTTGAAGAGATCCTTTACATCATTTGTTAGTTTTATTCCTAGGTATTTTATTCTCTTTGTAGCAATTGTGGATGGGAATTCGCTCTTGATTTGGCTCTCTGTTTGTCTGTTACTGGTATATAGGAATGCTTGTGATTTCTGCACTTTGATTTTGTATCCTGAGACTTTGCTGAAGTTGCTTATCAGTTTGAGAAGATTTTGGGCTGAGACAATCGGGTCTTCGAAATATACAATCATGTCATCTGTAAATAAAGACAGTTTGACTTCCTCCTTTCCTAATTGAATATGCTTTATTTCTTTTTCTTGCCTGATTTCTCTGGCTAGAACTTCCATTCCATGCTATTCAATGGATCCCACTCTCTTGCGGCTTGTGGGGTTTCTGCTGAGAGATTCACTGTGAATCTGATTGGATTCCCTTTGTAGGTGACCTGACCTTTCTTTCTGGCTGCCTTTAGCATTTTTTCCTTCATTTCAACCCTGGTGTTCTCTGTGTTTCTTAGATTTGAATGTTGGACTGCCTTGCTAGGCTTAGGAAGTTCTGGATAATATCCTGCAGTGTGTTTTCCAGCTTGGATTCATTCTCCCCATCATATTAAGGTACATGGATCAAGAGTAGATTAGGTCTTTTCACATAATCCCATATTTCTTGGAGGCTCTGTTCATTTCTTTTCACTTTTTTTTTCTCTTGTCTTGTCTTCTATTTTTATTTCATTGAGTTGATAATCAATCTCTGAT
>NW_016108020.1:437217-439773 GCF_001604975.1 Cebus imitator
ATCCAGAATTTACAAAGAACTAAAACAGATTTACAAGAAAAAAACAAACAAGCCCATTCAGAAGTGGGCGAAGGATATGAACAGACACTTTACAAAAGAAGACATACATGAGGCCAACAAAGATGAAAAAATGCTCATCATCACTGGTCATTAGAGAAATGCAAATCAAAACTACATTGAGATACCATCTCACGCCAGTTAGCATTGAATCTATAAATCACTTTGGGCAGTATGGCCATTTTCTCAATATTGATTCTTTCTAACCATGAGCATGGAATGTTTTTCCATATGTTTCAGTCCTCTCTTATTTCATTGCACAGGGATTTGTAGTTCTCCTTGAAGAGGTCCTTTACATCTTTTGTTAGTTGTATTCCTAGGTATTTTATTCTCTTTGTAGCAATTGTGAATGGGAGTTCACTCTTTATTTGGCTCTCTTTTAGTCTGTTATTGGTGTATAGGAATGCTTGTGATTTTTGCACATTGATTTTGTATCCTGAGATTTTGCTGAAGTTGCTTATCAGTTTAAGGAGATTTTGGGCTGAGATGATGGGGTCTTCTAAATATACAATCATGTCCTCTGCAAATAGAGACAATTTCACTTCTTCCTTTCCTAATTGAATACCTTTATTTCTTTTTCTTGCCTGACTGCTCTGGCTATAACTTCCAATACTATATTGAATAGCAGTGGTGAGAGAGGGCATCCTTGTCTAGTGCCAGATTTCAAAGTGAATGCTTCCATATTTTGTCCATTCAGTATGATATTGGCAGTGTGTTTGTCATAAATAGCTTTTATTATTTTGAGGTACATTCCATTGATACCTAGTTTATTGAGATTTTTAGCATAAATGTCTGTTGAATTTTGTCGAAGGCCTTCTCTGCATCAATTGAGATAATCCTGTGGTTTTTGTCTTTGGTTCTTTTTATGTGTGGATTACATTTATGGACTTGCGTATGTTGTGAACCAGCCTTGCATCCCTGGGATGAAGCTTACTTGATCGTGAAGGATAAGATTTTTGATGTGCTGTTGCATTCGGTTTGCCAGTATTTTTTTGAAGATTTTTGCACTATGTTCATCATGGTTATTGGCCTGACATTTTCATTTATTGTTGAGTCACTGCTGGGTTGTTTTTGGTATTAGAATGATATTGGTCTCGTGAAATGATTTCGAAAGGATTCCCTCTTTTTGGATTGTTTGTAATAGTTTCAGTAGGCCTGGTACCAGCTCCTCTTTGTACGTCTGGTAGAATTAGGCTGTGAACCCATCTGGACCTGGGCTTTTTTTGGTTGTTAGGATACTAATTGCTGCTTCAACTTCAGCCCTTCTTATTGATCTATTTAGGGTTTCAATTTCTTCCTGGTTTAGGCTTGGGAGGGTGGAAGTGTCCAGGATTTTATCAATTTCTTCCAGGTTTACTGGTTTATGTGCATAGAGTTGTTTGTAGTAATCTCTGATGGTAGTTTATATTTCTGTGGAATCGGTGGTGATATCCAGTTTATTGTTTTTTATTGCATCTATTTGCTTCTTCTCTCTTTTCTTTTTCATTCATCTGGCTAGCAGTCTGTCTATTTTGTTGATCTTTTAAAAAATTATTTATTAGGTACTACTAAATCATTAGCAAAGCCCACATGATAGGCTTATTTTGCCTTTTGGTGGACCTGTGAAGAGTTTGGCATTGTGGGAAAGTAAGGCAACATTAGGATATTAGACACCTGGCATTAGATGTCAAATTTGAGTACCCTGAATTATATTTCCATAATCTCCTTCTTTCATAATTTTTATTTGTTGAGTGGTTTACTTGCAAAGAGTATTGAAATAGTTGTTACGTTTCCTCTGGGAACTATATTTCATAATAGGTACTGAGAACATTGCCGATTTGGGTTTCAGAGGAAATCCATTTGTAATTTTGTTTTCTCCCAGGAGATACTTATAGCTGCCATGTGAGCGTTGTAAAAAAGATTTTTATATTCTTAAAGGGTGAGTGCAAACATTTGAGCAAAACCTAGAAAATTCTGAGGTTAGCTAGAAAGCAGAGGTTAACTAAGAACATATAAAATCCAATTCTTTTAAACCTGCTACCAGAGCTGCTTGAACAAGAAGCTCCTGGGTTGTCTCCTGGTTGTTTGTAATATCCCCCAAAACCTGAAAAATGCCTTTAGTGTCGCTGTCCATCCTCTTGTATTTTTTGAGTACTCTAACTTAGCAACAAGAACATTTGAGATTGATGATTATGTTATAGTTTTGTTGGCCTTGCTGATTGTAAACTTTACATTCTTTCTTTACTCCCTGACACAAATATAAGGTCACTGACAGCCTAGACCAAGATCTATATCTAGCACACTCCTACCTGGCATTCAGTGTCTGGATTAACTAGTTAGAACCTTTAATTTTCATAATAGTGTGAACTTTGGCTGCTTTGCATAATTTGCATGTGGATTAAGGGCTGAGTTGTGCCTATCTATGCTCATATGTTATGCAAAACTCCCTTTAATTATCATCTGGATTATTACATCTGGGTTTCACCTTGTTATATACTGATCATTGCATTGCCAGGAATG
>NW_016108020.1:441388-443521 GCF_001604975.1 Cebus imitator
AACCATCATTCTCAGCAAACTGACAGAAGAGCAGAAGATCAAACACCGCATGTTCTCACTCATAGGCGGGTGTTGAACAATGAGAACACATGGACACAGGGAGGGGAGCACTACACGTTGGGGTCTGTTGGGGAGAAATGGGGGAGGGACGGGTGTTTGGGGAGGTGGGGAGAGATAGCATGGGGAGAAATGCTAGATATAGGTGAAGGGGAGGAAGGCAGCAAATCACATTGCCATGTGTGTACCTATGCAACAATCTTGCATGTTCTTCACATGTACCCCAAAACCTAAAATGCAATAAAAAAGATTTATTTCAATCTACAGAGCTTGGAATAAAGTACTTTATGTTATAGCCCCATCTACCTATTTAAACTTATCTCTCATTTATCTTCCAATATTACCTCCTTGAGCCTATATATTTTTTTTAACAAAAGCAGGCAAAAAAAAGAAAAAGGAAAGAAAACTTATGTTTAAATGAACTCTGTTAGCAAGAAGAATGTGTAAAACATAAAAAAATAGATGATTCTAGATAAAGGGGCAGAAAAAGGTTGACAGACACCTCAACTACCTTCCCTTATATCCACCTCTAAGGGTTCCAGCTAGGTTTTAATTTGTGCCAGAATCTATGTGAATGGCAGCCTTCAGAGATGTTGGGTGCACAGCTGATAAAGCTGTGTGGATGGCCCTGGTCCAGTGGAACCTCTTATCCAGGCGGGCCACTCTCTGTTTTCCTTTATCTCTCCTTAATGTGCCGTTTTCATTTCCAACTCTAAGACCTTGCTCACCCTGCTCCCCAACTGGGATTTCTCCCCCTGCTACACTATCTTTACACCTCAAAATGCAGGTCCTAGTGTCATTCTACTGTATGTACCTTTACAGCTAGCTATTTACGCTGACATCAGGTTTCTCTAATCTGCCTTAGTAGTTCTGATTTACACCACTCATATGCAGTTCTGAACAGTTTTATAGGTTTTTTTATAGCTCATTTTTCTAAGTAAAATATAACTCTACAGAGATGAGAAATTGGCATTTTCTAATATTTACACCTTAAAAATGCAACCTAACCACAAGTCTTGCACAGAGTAAACATTTCAAACATGTTTTTAAAATATAGTTATTAAATAACAACATGTTAATCTGAAAAAAGCCCTTAAAATGTCATTGGACAATGTACTCACCATATGATTCAGCGATTATTCTCCTAGGTATCTACCCAACATAAATGAAACCTTATGTTCAAACAAAAGATATTCCTGCAGTAGGAAACACACACAATCATTTCTGAATTTTACTGTTTTGATACGCATAATCTATTTAAACATGAATGATTTGTACATTAGGTTGTTTCTAATTTGTATTATTACAAATATAATGTTGTCATGAACAGGCTTATAACATGCTTATGTATAGACTTTTGCTCATTTGTCTAATTGTTTCCTAAGAATAAACTAAGAGACTTATAATAGCAAAGGTTAAGCATCTTATTGTTTGTTTGAAAGTATATAGTTTCTTTTTTTTTATTTTTTATTTTATTTATTTATTTTTTTAACTTTTTTTCCCCCATTTATTTATTTTATTGCACTTTAGGTTTGGGGGTACATGAGAAGAACATGGAAGATTGTTGCATAGGTACACACGTGGCAGTGTGATTTGCTGTCTTCCTCCCCATCACCTACATCTGCCATCTCTCCCCTTGCTATCTCTCCCCAGCTCCCCACCGCCCACCGTCCCTTCCCTATTTCCCCCCAACTCACCCCAGTGTGTAGTGCTCCCCTCCCTGTGTCCATGTGTTCTCATTGTTCAACACCCGCCTATGAGTGAGAACATGCAGTGTTTGCTATTCTGCTCTTCTGTCAGTTTGCTGAGAATGATGGTTTCCAGCTTCATCCATGTCCCTACAAAGGACACAAGCTCATCGTTTTTGATGGCTGCATAATACTCCATGGTGTATATATGCCACATTTTCCCTGTCCAGTCTATTATCAATGGGCATTTGGACTGGTTCCAGGTCTTTGTTATTTTAAACAGTGCTGCAATGAACATTCGTGTGCACGTGTCCTTATAGTAGAACGATTTGTAATCCTTTGGATATATACCCAGTAATGAGATTGCTGGGTCAAATGGAATTTCTAT
>NW_016108020.1:444696-449124 GCF_001604975.1 Cebus imitator
TATGGCCATTTTCACGATATTGATTCTTCCTAACCATGAACATGGAATGTTTCTCCATCTGTTTGTGTCCTCTCTTATTTCGTTGAGCAGTGGCTTGTAGTTCTCCTTGAAGAGGCCCTTTACGTTCCTCGTTAGTTGTATTCCTAGGTATTTTATTCTCTTTTTGGCAAGTGTGAATGGAATTTTGTTATTGATTTGGCTCTCTTTAAGTCTGTTATTGGTGTATAGGAATGCATATGACTTTTGCACATTGATTTTGTATCCTGAGACTTTGCTGAACTTGCTTATCAGTTTCAGGAGATTTTGGGCTGAGACGATGGGGTCTTCTAGATATACAATGTCGTCTGCAAATAGAGACATTTTGAATTCCTCCTTTCTTATTTGAATACCCTTTATTTCTTTTTCTTGCCTGATTGCTCTGGCTAGAACTTCTAGTAGTATATCAAATCATCCTTTAGAAAAACTGTGTAAGTTTACACTCCTCAGAATAACATCTAAGAATGCCTCTTTCTTTCCTCCTATCCTGACACTGAATATGAAAGTGCGTCTGCAACAAAATCATAACTGAAGAAATTACGACAGCGAAAGTGATTAGACCTAACCAACTCCATCTTTCTTCTAACCTCTAAACTGTTTTTGTTCATTTATGGGCATTGGCTGAACTAGCCTTGGGAAATATTATAGTTTACAGTTTAAGCTCTGAAACAAAATTGATAATAACCCTTTCCCAAAAAATCCCTTCTTTCCTGGGGACCAGTCTGCCTTTGTACGACTAACAAATTAGCTACAAGATTAGAAATTACAGTTTAGGGACCATGTAGCCTCTGGCTGCAAGAGTCTGAATATCCCCAAAATGCTCCTGGGAATAAGATCACCGTTGCAAAACCTAAGATCTGTGTTTTAAATATTTTGCAGACACTGCATTCTGATGCAGCAGATGACACCATCCAGAATGATAATCTGGAGAAACAGAAGTCAGGAAGAAGGACTCACTTCGACATCCTATGATTTCATCTTCACCCAGACCAATCAATATTCCTCACTTTCCAGTGATACCTGCCACATTATCCTTGCCTTAGGAGTTTATCCATTTCTTCCAGATTTACTGTTTTATATGCATAGAGTTGTAAGTAGTAATCTCTGATGGTAGTTTGTGTTTCTGTGGAATTGGTGGTGAAATCCCCTTTATCATTTTTCATTGCATCCATTCGATTCTTCTTTCTTTTCTTTTTCATTAGTCTGGCTAGTGGTCTATATTGTTGATATTTTCAAAAAACCAGCTCCTGGGTTTAATGAATTTTTGAAGGTTTTTTTTTTTGTCTGTATCTCTTTCAGTTCTGCTCTGATCTTAGTTATTTCTTGTATTCTGCTAGCTTCTGAATTTCCAGATAGCCAAATCATGAGTGAATTCCCATTAACAATTGCTACAAAGAGAATAAAATACCTAGGAATACAACTAACAAAAGAAGTGAAGGACCTCTTCATGGAGAACTACAAACCACTGCTCAAGGAAATAAGAGAGGACACAAACAGATGGAAAAATATTCCATGCTCATGGGTAGGAAGAATAAATATCATGAAAATGGCCATACTGGCAGAAGTAATTTATAGACTCAATGCTATCCCCATCAAGCTACCATTGACTTTCTTCACAAAACTGGAGAAGAACCACTTTAAACTTCACATGGAACCAAAAGAGAGCCTGCATAGCCAAGAAAACCCTAAGCAAAAAGAACAAAGCTGGAGGCATCATGCTAACTGACTTCAAACAACACTACAAGGCTACAGTATTCAAAACAGCATGGTACTGGTACCAAAACAGAGGTATAGGCCAATGGAACAGAACAGAGGTCTCAGAAGTAAAGCCATACATCTACCACCATCTGACCTTTGACAAACCTGAGAAAAGCAATGGGGAAACATTCCCTGTTCAATAAGTGGTGTTGGGAAAACAGGTTAGCCATGTGCAGAAAGCTGAAACTGGACCCCTTCCTTACACCTTACACTAGAATTAATGCCAGATGGATTAAAGACTTAAACATAAGGCCTAACACCATAAAAACCCTAGAAGGAAACCTAGGAAATACCATTCAGAACATAGGCATAGGCAAGGACTTCATGACTAAAACACCAAGAGCAATGGTACAAAAAGCCAAAATAGACAAACGGGATCTAATCAAACTTAAGAATTTCTGCACAGCAAAAGAAACAATCTTTAGAGTGAACCAGCAACCAACAGAACGGGAAAAAAATTTTTGCAATCCACCCATCTGACAAAGGGCTAATGTCCAGAATTTACAAAGAACTAAAGCAGATTTACAAGAAACAAACAAACAAACCCATTCAAAAGTGGGCAAAGTATATGAACAGACACTTTTCAAAAGAAGACATATATGAGGGCAACAAACATATGAAAAGATGGTCATAATTACTGGTCATTAGAGAAATGCAAATCAAACTACATAGAGATGCCATCTCACACCAATTAGAATGGCGATCATTAAAAATCTGGAGACAACAGATGCTGGAGAGGATGTGGAGAAATAGGAACACTTTTACACTGTTGGTGGGAGTGTAAATTAGTTCAACCATTGTGGAAGACAGTGTGGCGATTCCTCAAGGACCTAGACATAAAAATTCCATTTGACCCAGCAAACCCATTACTGGGTATATATCCAAAGGATTATAAACCGTTCTATTGTAAGGACACATGCACGCAAATGTTTATTGCAGCACTGTTTACAATAGCAAAGACTTGGAACCAGCCCAAATGCCCATTGATAATAGGCTGGACAGGGAAAATGTGGCTCATGTACACCATAAAAAATGATGAGTTCATGTCCTTTGTAGGGACATGGATGAACCTGGAAACCATCATCTCAGCAAGCTGACTTAAGAAGAGAAAATCAAATACCACGTGTTTTCAGTCATAGGCGGGTGTTGAACACATGGACACAGGGAGGGGAGCATCACACACTGAGGTCTGTGGGGAAGGGAACTAGGGGAGGGACAGCAGTGGGTGGGGAGTTGGGGAGGGATAACATGAGGAGAAATGCCAGATATAGGTGATAAGGAGGAAGGCAGCAAGCCGCACTGCCATGTATGTGCCTTTGCAACAATCCTGCATGTTCTTCACATGTACCCCAAAACCTGAAATGCAATTTTACATATATATATATATATATATATATATATATATATATATGAAAAGGAAATAACACTTTCTAACTCGTTCTCTGAAGCTAGTATTACCCTCATATCAAAGACGGACAAAATTATTTCAAGAAAATGATTGAAGCTGAACCTGGGACAATCTGGCTCTGTGGGGGAGGGGCGTCCGCCATTACTGAGACACTCCACCACTATGGAGGCAGTCTGACCATCGCTGAGGCAGACCGCCATTGCTGAGGCAACCCACCATTGCCGAGGCAAGCCACCACTACAGAGAGAGTCCGCCATAACAGAGGTGGGCCACCATTGCCAAGGCAGTTCTAACTACACCCATATAAAAAGGACTGCAGGGAAGATCACACGGCAGCTGGGCAGAGCCCACAGCAGCTCAGCAAAGCCTCTGCAGGCAGGCAGTGACTAGGCTGCTTCCTTGCTGGGCAGGGCAGCCCTGAAAGAAAAAAAAAAAGGCAGCAGCACAATGGAAACTCATAAATAAAGCCCTAACTCCCTGGGACAGAGAACCTGAGGGGAAAAAAAAAGGGAGTTTATGAGTTCTGCTGCAGCAGACCTAAATGTACCTGCCCAGCAACTCTGAATGAACAACAGATCTCACAGCTCAGGACTTGAGCTCCAATAAAGCACAGACTGTCTCCTCAAGCAGCTCCCTGACCCCTGTATGTCCAAAGAGTCACCTCATAAAGGAGAGAACAGACTGACATTTGGCGAGCATCCTTCTGGGACAAAGATAGCAGAAGAGGAAACTGGTAGCAACCCTTACTGTTCTGCAGCTGCTGCAGGTGATCCCCTGGCAAGCAGGGCCTGGAGTGGACCTCAGCAGTCCTACAGCAGAAGGGCCAGACTTTTAGAAGGGAAGCTAAGAAAAAGAAGTAACTTCAAAATCCACAAACAGGAAGTTCACTCAGAGACCCAATCTGAAAGTCAGTAACTACAAAGGCAACAGGTGGATAAACCCACAAAGATGGGAAGAAACCAGCGCAAAAAGGATGAAAACACCTGAAACCAAAATACCTCTCCTCCTAAAAGGGATCACAACTCCTCACCAGCAAGGGAACAAGGCTGGATGGAGAAGGAGTGTGATGAAATGACAGAATCAGAATTCAGAAGGTGGGTAATAAGAAACTACAGTGAGCTAAAAGAACATGTTCTAACCCAATGCAAAGAAACTAAGAACCTTGAAAAAAGATTTGATGAAATGCTGACAGAATGGACAACATAGAGAGGAATATAAGTGAATTG
>NW_016108020.1:449504-451084 GCF_001604975.1 Cebus imitator
CCGGGTTACCCACAAAGGGAAGCCCATCAGACTCACAGCAGATCTCTCAGCAGAAACCCTACAAGCCAGAAGAGAGTGGGGGCCAATATTCAACATCCTTAAAGAAAAGAACTTTTAACCCAGAATCTCATATCCAGCCAAACTAAGCTTCATAAGTGAAGGAAAAATAAAATCCTTTGTGAACAAGCAAGTACTTAGAGATTTCATCACCACCAGACCTGCTTTACAAGAGCTCCTGAAAGAGGCTCTACACATATGAAGGGAGAAACAGTACCAGCTACTCCAGAAACATACCAAATGATAAAGAGCATCAATACAATCAAGAATCTGCATCAACTAATGAACAAAACAGACAGCTAGCATCAAAATGGTAGTATGAAATTCACACATGACAATATTATCCTGAAACGTAAATGGGCTAAATGCCCCAATCAAAAGACACGGACGGGCAAATTGGATAAAAATCAAAAAACCCATCAGTATGCTGTATCCAGGAAACTCATCTCACATGCAACGATACACAAAGGCTCAAAATAAAGGGATGGAGGAAGATTTACGAAGCAAACGGAGAGCAAAAAAAAGCAGGAGTTGCAATTCTCATCTCTGATAAAATAGACATTTAAGCAACAAAGGATAAAAGGATGGTAAAAGGATCAATGCAACAAGAAGAGCTAAAAATCCTAAATATATACGCAACCAATACAGTGTCACCCAGATACATAAAGCAGTTCTTAATGACTTACAAAGAGACTTATACCCCCACACAATAATAGTGGGAGATTTTAACACCCCATTGTCTATATTAGACAGATCAACTAGACAGAAAATTAACAAGGATATCCAGGACCTGAACTCAGACCTGGAACAAGCAAACCTAATAGACATTTACAGAACTCTCCACCCCAAATCCACAGAATATACATTCTTCTGAGCACCACATCACAACTACTATAAAATTGACCACATGATTGGAAATAAATCACTCCTCAGCAAATGCGAAAGAACGGAAATCATAACAAACAGTCTCTCAGACCAAAGTGCAATCGAGTTAGAACTCAGAATGCAGAAACTAACTCAGAACCACACAGCTTCATGGAAACTGAACAACTGGCTCTTGAATGTTGACTGGATAAACAATGACATGAAGGCAGAAATAAAGATGTTCTTCGAAACCAATGAGATGAAGACAAAACATACCAGAATCTCTGGGACACATTTAAAGCAGTCTCTAGAGGAAAATATATAGCAATAAGTGCCCACATGAGAAGAAAGGAGAGATCTAAAATTGAAACCGTAGCATCAAAATTGAAAGAGCTAGAGGAGCAAGATAAAAAACAACTCATAACCTAGCAGAAGACAAGAAATAACTAAGATCAGCAGAGAATTGAAAGAGATAGAGACACAAAAAACCCTTCAAAAAATCAATAAATCCAGGAGCTGGTTTTTCAAAAAGATCAACAAAATAGACAGACCACTAGTCAGATTAATAAAAAAGAAAAGAGAGAATAACCAAATTGATGCAATAAAAAACGATAAAGGGGATATCACCACAGATTCCACAGAAATTCAAACCATCATCA
>NW_016108020.1:453339-461312 GCF_001604975.1 Cebus imitator
TGAAAAAATGCTCATCATCACTGGTCATTAGAGAAATGCAAATCAAAACTACATCGAGATACCATCTCACACCAGCTAGAATGGCGATCATTAAAAATTCTGGAGACAACAGATGCTGGAGAGGATGTGGAGAAATAGGAACACTTTTACACTGTTGGTGGGAGTGTAAATTAGTTCAACCATTGTGGAAGACAGTGTGGCGATTCCTTAAGGACCTCGAAATCAAAATTCCATTTGACCCAGCAATCCCATTAATGGGTATATATCCAAAGGATTATAAATCGTTCTACTATAAGGACACATACACACAAATGTTTATTGCAGCACTGTTTACAATAGCAAAGACCTGGAACCAACACAAATGCCCATCGATGATAGACTGGACAGGGAAAATGTTGTACATATACACCATGGAATATTATGCAGCCATCAGAAACGATGAGTTCGTGTCCTTTGCAGGGACATGGATGAACCTGGAAACCATCATTCTCAGCAAACTGACACAAGAACAGAAAATCAAACACCACATGTTCTCACTCATAGGCGGGTGTTGAATAATGAGAACACATGGACACAGGGAGGGAAACACTACACACTTGGGTCTTTTGGGGGGAAATAGGGAGGAACAGTGGAGGTTGGGGAGTTGGAGAGAGATAGCTTGGGGAGAAATGCCAGATATAGATGAAGGGGAGGAAGGCAGCAAATCACACTGCCATGTGTGTACCTATGCAACAATCTTGGATGTTCTTCACATGTACCCTAAAACCTAAAATGGAATTTAAAAAAAAAGGAAATGATTGAACAGTGTTTCTAATAAATATTGATGCAGAAGTCCTCTACAGGACACTAGCAAATAGAATTAAGTTGCATGGTAATAGGATAATGTATCACAATTGAGTGAAGTTTATTCCTGGAATGATAGGATGGCTCAACGTACAAAATTGAATCAATGTAATATATCACATGGACAGAATAAACGTTAAAAAGCAACCACGATAGTCTCAATTAATGCAGCAAAAGCATTTGAGAAAGGCCAACAGCCTTTAATGATAAAAACACAAAAATTAGAAATAAAAGGAAATTGGTCAGCATAATAAAGGCCATTTATGAAAAACCCACTGCTAATAGCATACTTAATAGATAAAAAAAAAAGCTTTTTATTTAGTATCTGGAAGACAAAAATGCTTACTTTCACTACTTTATTCAGGGTAGTATTGGAAAAGGAATTTGTCAAGATAAAGAAATAAAGGTCATCCAAGTCAAAAAGCCAAAATAGAAGTAAAATTATCTCTGTTCACAGATGACCTGATCTTATATTGTAGAAAATGTTGAAGATGCCACAAAATGTGTCAAACTAATAAACAAGTTCAGAAAATTTGCAGGATAAAACATTTATCGCAGAGAACTCAGTTGACATTGTAAACACTAAAAATTGACAATCTCAAAAGAAAAATAAGTGAGGAAGGTGAAGCAAGATTGTTGAATAGAAGTTTCCATCAATCGTCCTCTCTTGAGAAGCACCAAATTCAACAACTATTCACACACATACGCAAACCTTCATAAGAACTAAAATCAGGTTTGTGATCACAGTAGAAAATTTTAACTTTATATCACTAAAAGAGACACTGAAGAGAGTAGGAGGGACAGTCTTGAATTGCTGATGCCACTCCTCTTCCAACTCCCAACATTTGCCATGTGGCATTGAGGTAGAATCTGTGCACTTGGAGGAGAGAGAGCAGTGATTGTGGGATTTTCATTGGAAGTAAGTGTTACCCTGTCAACAGCAGAAAGGAACACCAGGCAGAAATTGGCCAGTGCTCATGGAGGGAGCCTTTAGACCAGCCTCAGCCAGAGATGAATTGTTCATCCCAGCAGTCAGAACCTGAGTTCTGGCCAGCCTCAATACCATGGTCTAATGTGGCATGGAGTAATAAATGAACTTGAAATGCAGTCTAGGCTACAAGAACTACCAGTTCCTGGGCAAGTCCTGGTGCTATTCTGGGCTTCAATTCAGCAGACCCTGTGGGCATGTGACCTGGTGAAACACCAGCTGAGGTGGCCAAGGGAGTCCTTATGCCAACTGTCCCCCAAACCAAGTCAGTACACCTTTGCAACTCCAGAAAAGACTCCTTTCTGCTTGAGGAGAGGGGAGGAGAGAGTAAAGAGAACTTTGTCCTGCAACTTCTATACCAGCTCAGCCACAGTAGGAAAGGGCACAAAGTAGAATCCTGAGGTCCTCTTCCATAGTCTAGCTTCCATTAAAAGACACACCCTGGGGAGAAGGGAACCCTCTGATTCAAGGGAAGGGCCCAGTTCTGGCGGGATTTATCATTCGCAGACCAAACAGCCCATGTAATCTGAGTAATCATCAGTCAGGCAGGACTTGCCATGGGCCTTGGGTGAGACTCAGATATGTGCTGGCTTCAGGCGTGACTCAGCATATTCTCAGTTCTGATAGATACAGGGAAAGACTGCTTATGCTTAGTAAAGGTGACTTTGTCTTGTAGCTAAGGTACCAGCTAAGCCACAGTAGTATAGAGCACTAAGTAAGCTCCTGGGGTCCCTAATTTCAAACCTTATATCTGGAACAACATTTCTGCACCTTCTCTGGGCCAGAAGGGAGACCACTGCCCTGAAGGGAGAGTCTCAGGCTTGGCAGCATTCACCACAATCTACCTGCAGAATCCCTGTATCTTGAGTTAACATTGGCAGTAGCCAAGCAGTATTTGCTGTGGGCCTGGGGTGATAATGACCAGAGAGACTCCTCTGTTCAAGCAATTGAGAGAGAAGAGGGGGAAGAACTTTGTCTTATGACTTGGGTGCAATTAGACACTGTTCCCCCAACTCCAAACAGCTCAGCACAGATAAAGAGACTCTTCTGGAGAAAGTAAGGAAAGAAAATAAGAATCTCTGCCCAGTAATTCAGAGAATTCTTCTAATTATTATCCAAGATAACCAAGGTAATAACCTCTGACTCTGCAAGAGTCAGTGTTACTGGGCTTGCAGTATCCCCTAATACAGATATGGCTTCAATGACCAAAAACTTAGATCACAGTACCTACCTAAGATTCATCAAATACCTGAAAAACATTCCCAAGAAAGATGGGTAAAAATAAATTTAAACTTCAAAAGTTACAGTAAATACCTAAATCTTCAATTTCCTGACTTTAATGAACATCCACAAGCATAAACACAGTGCAGGAAAACATGCCCTCATCAAATGAACTTACCAAGGAACCGGGGACCAATATTGGAGATACAGAGATGTGTGACCTTTCAGACAGATAATTCAAATTAGTTGTTTTGAGAAAAGTCAATGAAATTGAATTTCAATTTCAAAGAATTTTAATTTCAATTAAATAACACAGAATGAATTCAGAATCCTGTCAGATAAAAGCAACAAAGAAATTTAAAAGAATTAACAAGTACTAGGCAAAAATTCTGGAGTTGAAAATTGCAACTGACATTCTAAAGAATTCAGCAGAGTCTTTTAATATATAATTGTAAATTAAGAAAGAAACCTAAAAGGGTGTAATTGGATTGCTTGTGACACAAAGTACACATTCTAAGGTGATTGGTATCCTATTTACTCTGATGTGATTATTACACATTTTACGCCTAGATCAAAACATCTCATGTACTCCATAAACCTATAAACCTATTATGTACCCACAAAATAAAAAATAAATAAATAAAATAAAAGCTCAAAATAAAAAAGAAATTAAGAAAACAATTTTATTTATGTTTTCTTTTTTTACTCAAAACTTTAATATTCAAAAGTGATAAATATTAACATAGATATAAATTAGGCATTAACAAAGGTTTTATTAATATATAAAATTTCTTTTTCTTAATTTTAAAATTATTTATTTATTTAAATTTATGCATTATTCTTTAAGTTCTGGGGTACATGTGCAGATTGTGCAGGTTTGACACATAGGTATACACATGCCATGGTGGTGATTTGCTGCATCCATATCCCCATCATCTAGATTAGGTATTTCTCTTACTGCTATCCTCCCCAATACCCACACCCCATGCCATTCCACCCATAGCCCCCTAACCCTCAGACCCCAGTGTGTGATGTTCCTCTCCCTGTGTCCGTGTGTTCTCATTGTTTGACACCCACTTATGAGTGAGAACATGCAGTGTTTGGTTTTCTGTCCTTGTGTCAGTTTGCTGAGAATGATGGTTTCCAGTTTCATCCAGGTACCTGCAAAGGACATGAATGAATCTGTTTTTATGGTTGCATAGTATTCAATGGTGTATATATGCCACATTTTATTTATCCAGTCTATCATTGGTGGGCATTTGGGTTGGTTCTAAGTCTTTGCTATTGTGAACAGTGCCACAATAAACATATGTGTGCATGTGTCTTTATAATAGAACGCTTTATAATTCTTTGGGTATATACCCAGTAATGGGATTGCTGGGTCAAATGATATTTTTATTTCTAGATCCTTGAGGAATCACCACACTGTCTTCCACAATGGTTGAACTAATTTACACTCCCACCAACAGTGTAAAAATGTATATACTTTCAATTAAATTGCTTTGAACTTCATAACTAATAACTAATAATAACCTAATAGCTGTATGACCCACCCTGCTAGGTGTTCATAGTTCTCAAGGGGCTTCTCAGAATCAATGATGCCTAAGAGGTTCTTCACTCATTCTAATCAAATATTTATTGACCAGCTACTGTCCACCAGCCCCTGTTTTAGGTTCTTGGTATTATTCAGCCAGACTTTCTGATAAAGTATGTCAGTTTTGGGACCATCTGGCCATTCTGTCTCTGTCTCTGTTTTACACCAGATGGAACCAGATGAAGAAATGGGCTTTTCTCATTACTTTCACCAAACCACTTATTTTATAAAATTTTGTGTCAAGGTTTTCCTGAATTTTTGACAATATGGAGAATTTGACTATGAAGTAATACATACAATTTAAAATTGGCTATTAAAAATTCTTGTTTTGGGAAGTTCTGTAGCTGTTTTTTTTCCTGGTTCAATTTATATTTTATTTATTTATTTATTATTTTCACAGGTTTTTGGGGAACAGGTGGTATTTGTTTACATGAATAAGTTATTTTGTGGTGATTTATGAGATTTTGGTTCACCTGTCACCCAAGTAGTGTACACTGAACCCAGTTTGTAGTCTTTTATCCTTCAACCCCCTCCCACTCTTTCCCCTATTTCCAAAGTCCGTTGTATTATTCTTATGCCTTTGCACATTTCTAGCTTAGTTCTCACTTATGAGTGAGCATAAAAAATATTTGGTCTATTCTTAAGTTACTTCATTTAGAATAATAGTCTCCAGTTCCATCAAGGTTGTTGCAAATGCCATTAACTTGTCTCTTTTAATGTCTGAATAATATTCCATTGTATACATATGCCACAATTTCTTTATGCACTCATTGGTTGATGGGCATTTGGGCTGGTTCCATATTTTTGCAATTGCAAATTGTGCTGCTATAAATGTGCATGTGCAAGTCTCTTTTTTGTGTAATGACTTCTTTTCCTCTGGGAAGATACCTAGTAGTGGGATTGTTGGATCAAATGGTCATTCAACTTTTAGTTCTTTAAGGGATCTCCACACAGTATTTCATAGCTGTTGTACTAGTTTACATTCCCATTAGCAGTGTAGAATTGTTCCCTTTTCTCCACATCCATGCCAACATCTATTAATTTTTTTTTTATTAGGGCCATTCTTGCAGAATCATGGTGGTATCACATTGTGGTTTTCAATTGCATTTGCCTAATTATGGGTGATGTTGAGCATTTTTCCATATGTTTCTTGGCCATTTGTATAACTTCTTTTGAGAATCGTCTATTCGTTTCTTTGGCCCACTTTTTGGTGGAATTTTTTTTCTCTCTAATTTGATTGAGTTCTTTGTATATTCTGTATATTAGTCCTTTGTCAGATGTATAGATTGTGAAGATTTTCTCCCACTCTGTGAGCTGTCTGTTTACTCTGCTGATTGTTCTTTTTTGCTGTGCAAAATGTATGCTGACACTAATCAAGGCCTGGGAGGTTTAAATTGACCTATCCACTCTGCCTCCATTGTACAAAAAATATTTTACAACCAGCTTGGGCAAGAGTCCAAAGCATACTAGTTTTGTATCCAAGGATACTTCCCCACAACCATTCTAAACAAAATAAATGTGGTGGCAATATAAAGTTTAATTTAGTTTAATTAAGCCCCACATATTTATTTTTGTTTTCTTGGGATTGTTTTTGAGTTCTTGATCATAAAGTCTTTGCCTAGGCCCGTGTCTAGAAAGGGGTTTCAAATGTTGTCTTCCAAAAATTTTACCAACAGCCAACATAATACTGAAAAGGGTAAAGTTGAAAGCATTTCCTCTGAGAACTAGAACAAGACCAGGATACCCACTCTCACACTTTTATTCAACAGAGTACTGAAAGTTCTAGCCAGAGCAATCAGACAAGAGAAAGAATAGAGCGTCCAAATCAGTAAAGTGGAAGTCAAACTGTCACTGCTGATAATATGCTCATATATGTAGAAAACCCTAAATATTCCTTCAAAAAATCCCTAGAACATATCAAAGAATTCAGCAAAGTTTCAGGATACAAAAGTAGTGTACACAAATCAGTAGCTCTGCTATACACCAACAGTAACCAACCTGAAAATTAAATGAAGAATTCAAACCCTTTTACAATAGCTGCAACAAACAAACAAAAAACAAAACCAAACCAAAAAACCTTAAGAATATGCCTAACCAAGGTGGTGAAAAACCTCTACAAGGAAAACTAACAATCACTGCTGAAAGAAATCTTAGATGACACAAACAAATGGAACACAGCCCATGCTCATGGATGAGAAGAAACAATATTGTGAAAATGACCACATTGCCAAAAGCAATCTACAAATTCAATGGAATTCCCATAAAATACCACCACCATTCTTTATAGAACTAGAGAAGACAATCCTAAAATTGATATAGAACCAAAAAAGAGCCAACATAGGCAAAGCAAGGCTAAGCAAAAAAGAACAAATCTGGAGTCATCACATTACCTGACTTCAAACTATACTATAAGGCCATAGTCACCAAAACAGCATGGTATTGGTATAAAAATAGATGCATAAACCAATGGAACAGAATAGAGAACCCAGAAATAAAGCCAAATACTTACAGGCAACTGATCTTTGACAAAGCAAAAAAAACCCACAAAGTGTTTTTAAGTTTAATTATGTACCACTTTTCCTTTTTTGTTTTTGTTGCAATTGCTTTTAGAGACTTAATTATAAAATCTTTGCCAAGGTCTAGTCCTGAATGGTATCTCCTAGGTTTTCTTCTAGGGATTTGGTTGTTTTACATCATATTTTAAACTTTTTAATCCATCTTGAGTTTTTTTTTTTAATATGGTGAAAAGAAGCTTTTCAGTTTTAGTTTTTTGCATATGGTTGGTCAGTTGTTCCAGAACAATTATTGACTATAGAGTTTTCCCACCCCCCATTGCAGGTTTATTTCTGAATTCTCTAACCTGTTCTCTTGGTCTATGTGTCTGTTTTGTTACCAGAACCATGCTGTTTTGATTACTGTAGTGTTATAGCATAACTTGAAAGTGGAGGGAGTCTGTGGGCAGGTAGGCACTGGTGGGGTTCTGTTTGTAAAAGCACTCCAATAGGTAGGCAGTGTCTGCTGGTGAAAGAGCTATGGAAGTTGTGGCAACTGCAAAGCTGCAGTTATACTGCAAGTGGTTATGGCCAGGCAGGGACCTTGGGAGAGGAAGGCAAACGAGGGAGCACACAGGTAAGACTGGCCTCATCCCATGGGTCTGGAAGCTAACAAATGCTAAAGCTGCCTAGAGGAGAATGGTGAGCCTTGGGATATGGGTGCCCATGGCTGTGTTCCACTACAGCCCATCTTACATCAAACTTTCTGGGCTTCATGCAGGCTGGAGTTCTGTCTCTTACAACTCTCCAGGCAGTTATCCTTGCCAGCTCAAAT
>NW_016108020.1:461332-469031 GCF_001604975.1 Cebus imitator
GCAGCTCTACCTGACAGCTAAGAATTCCACGGGGTTTGTGGTATCTCTCGCAGCTAGGAAGTATCCCAGAGGTTCATCGTGAGAGTGGGCCACTCCTTGTCTATTTCACTCTCCCATTACCTAGGAGCCAGTTATTTCTATGAGTCCTGGCGCTTGGCAACACCATGCAAAGTTCCCAGCTTTCTCCCTTTTCAAGCCAGGGCCTGTGTTCTCCCTGTGTCCATTCTCAATGACTTCTTTCCAATGATCTCATTAGAGCATATTGGTCTACTTGATGATCTTGTCTCTCTCATTGGAAGAATCTCTTCCTGGCTGCATCTAGTCAGGCATCTTAGCTCTCCTCAAAGTATTGTTGAATTGTTTGCAGTTCATTATAGATTCTGAATGTTAGCCCTTTGTCAGATGTGTAGGTTGCAAAAATTTTCTCATAATCTGTAGATTCTCTATTTATTCTGTTGTTTATTTCCTTTTCTCTGTGGGGGGTTTTTGGTTTCATCAAGTCCCATTTGTCTATTTTTGTTTTGGTTGCATTTACTTTTGAGCACTTGGTCATAAATTCTTTGCTTAGGACAATGTCCAGGAAAGTTTATCCTAGGTTTTCTTCTACAATATTTACAACTTACAGATCTTAAATTTAGGTCTTTAACACATCTTTAGTTGAGGAGTTTATATATGGTGAGAGATATGGGTCAAGTTAATTTTTTTTGCATATGGCTACCAATTTTCCCAACATTATTTATTGAATAGGGTGTTTTTTGCCTAGTGTATATTTTTATTGAAATTGTTGAAAATGAGCTGATTGCAGGTATGTGGCTTTATTTCTGGTTTTTATATCCTGTTCCATTAAACTATGTGTCTATTTTTTTGTTGGTGTGATGATATTTTGGTTATTGTGTTTTGAGGTACTAAGAAATATAAGATATCAATTTGACAAAGCTCTATCAGAGCAACATAAATTCTGTTAAAATTGAAGTAACAACATCATATGTATGATAAAGCATTGGTGGAAGAATAATAAAATCATCGATGCTTTACAAAAAGCCTAAGGGAAAAATGCCTCAAATAAATCAGCAGTTTCCAAATGGATAACTCACTTTGAGATGGGACAAAATGATGTTGAAGACAAAGCTCACAGTGGCAGACCATTTACATTAATTTGCAAGGAAAAAATTAATGTTGGTCATGCCTGATATGATTTCGATATTTGTCCCTTTCAAGTGTAATTTCCAGTGTTGGAGGTGGGACATCATGGGAGGTGTTTGGATCATGGGAACATATCCCTCATGAATGACTTAGTGCTAGCCTCTTGGTGACGAGTAAATTCATGTGATATCTGGTTGTTTAAAAGCATATGGCACCTCACCCTCTCTCTCTTTCATTCCTGTTTTTACCATGTGACATGCTTGCTACTGCTTCCCCTTCCTCCAGGACTATAAGATTCCTGAGGCTCTCCCCAGAAGCTGGCCAGATGCCAGCACCATGTTTCATGAATACCCTGTAGAACCATAAGCCAATTAAACCTTTTTTCTTTGTAAATTACCAGCTTAGTTACTTATTTATAGCAGTGAAAATGTGGCATAACACAGAAAATTGGTACCAAGAGTGGGGAATTGCTATAAAGATATCTGAAAATGTGGAAAGGGTTTGAAACTGGGTGATCGGCAGAGTTTACAAGAGCTTTGAGAGCAGAGATGACAGGAAGACATAAGTAAGCTTGGATTATCTTAAAAACTTGCTAGGTGATTGTGACCAAAATGCTGATAGAAATATGGAAAGTGAAGGCCAGGCTGATGAGGTTTCAGATGGAAATGAGAAAGTTATTGGAAACTGAAGCAAAGGTCACCCATGTTGTGTTTTTATAAAAAAAAAAAAAAGAAAACTTGGCTGCACTGTTTTCATGTCCCAGAGATCTTTGGAAGTTTTAACTTAGGAGTTATGACTTAGGGTATCTGGCAGAAGACATTTCTAAGCAGCAAAACATTCCACATGTAGTCTGGCAGCTTCTAATAGTCTATTTTCAGATATGTGAGCATAGTGGCTTACAATAATGACTTTAAAATTGGAACTTATATTTAAAGGGGAATCAGAGCATAAAAGTTTGAAAAATTTGCAACCTAGCCATGTGGTAGAGAAGAAAAGCTTATTTTCACATGAAGAATTTAAGCAAGCCATGGGGAACCCCTTGCTAGAGAGTCTTGTATGTATATAAGGGAGCCAGGTGCTGCTAGCGAAGGCAATGAACGAAAGGGCATGAAGACATTTCAGAGTTGTAAAAGAAATACTCTCTCATCACAGACCCAGAAGCCTAGGAGAAAAAAAAAAAACATTGTTTCAGGGACCAGGCCTGGTACCCCATTTTCTTGCTTAGTTTTGGGACATTGGTTCCCATATCCCGGCTGCTTCAAATTGAGCCATAGTTCAAAGGGCCATGGGTACAACTTGGGCCACTGCTTTAGAGGGCTGCCTTTGCAGTTTCCACATGGAGTTAAGTCTGCAGATGCTCCGAATGCAAGTGTAAAGAAGGCTTGGCAGCTTCCACCTAGATTTCAGAAGATTTATGGAAAAGTCTGAGTGCCCAGGCAGAAGCCTGCCACAGGAGCAGACATGCCTAAGGCCTTGGGACACACTCCTCACACCAGTGTGCCCTGGATGTGAGACATGAAAGTGAAGGAGATTATTTTGGAACTTTAATATTTAAAGACTGTATTTTTAGGTTACAGATTTGTTTGGGGCCTGTTACTCTTTTCTTTTGACCAATTTCTCCCTTTTGGAATGGAAACATTTGCCCAATGCCTGGACCTCCATTTTATTTTTTAAAGTAATTTGTATTTTATTTCACAGGCTCATTGGTGGAAGGAGATAAGTCTCAGATGACTTAGAACTTTGGGATTGATGATGGACCAAGTTAAGACATTAGGGGACCATTGGGAAGAGATGATTATATTTTGCAACACGAAGGCAAGAACTTTGGTGGGCCAGGGAAAGAATAATATGGTTCAGGTATTTTACCCTTTCAAATAAATCTCATGTTGAAATGTAATTCCTAGGGTTAGAGGTGTGGCATCATGGGAGGTGTTTGCATCATGGGGGAGTATTCCTCATCAAGGATTTGGTGCCATCCCCTTGGTGATGAGCCAGTTCACAAACAGTCTAGTTGTTTAAAGATGTTTGGCACCCTCCTCTTCTATCTCTACCTTCTGTTCTCCCAATGTAACATGCTTGCTTCTGCTTTGCCTCTGCTATGAATGTAAGTTTCCTGAGGCCATCATCAGAAGCAGATGCCAGCACCATGATACCTGTACAGCCTTCAGAACTGTGAGCCAGTTAACCTGTTTTCTTTATAAATTACTCAGCCTCAGTTATTTCATTATAACAATGCAAAAAATGGAAGAACACAGTGCCCTAATTGAAGAGGACAAACAATTACCAGCAAAAAGAATAGCCAACACCATAGCCATTTTAATTGGTAAAGCTTGCACAACTCTGACTGAAAAATTAAAGTTGAACAAACTTTATACTTGATTAGTGCCAAAACCACTGCACCAAGATTAGCTGCAGACAAAAGCATAGTTTTCAATGAAAACTTTAAACAAGGGGTATCAAAATCTTTAAGAATTTATTTGAAGAATTGTAATAGAAGATGTGACATAGCTTTACCAGTATGATCCTGAAGACAAAGCACAATTAAAGAAATAATACTAAGAGTTAGAAGTGGTCCAGTCAAAGTGAAATCAAACCAGTCAAAAGCAAAAATCTGATCTTTGACAAAGCAAACAAAAACATAAACTGGGGAAGGGACATGCTATTCAATAAATGGTGCTGGAATAATTGGCAAGCCACATGTAGAAGAATGAAACTGGATTCCTCATCTTCCACCTTATAAAAAAATCAACTCAAAATGGATCACAGACTTAAATATAAAATGTGAAATCATAAATATTCTAGAAGATAATATCAGAAAAACCATTCTAGACATTTGGCTTAGGCAAAGACTTCATGAGAAAGAACCCAATGGCAAATGCAACTAAAATAAGGATAAATAGATGGGACTTAATTGAACTAAAAAGCTTCCACACAGCAAAGGAAATAATCAGCAGAGTAAACAGACAGCCCCTGGGGTGGGAGAAAATCTTTACAAACTATGCATCTGAGAAAGGGCTAATATCTAGAATCCACAGGAAACTCAAACAGATTAGCAAGGAAAAAAAATTCAATCAAAATGGGCTAAGGACATAAATACGCAATTCTCAAAAGAAGATATCCCAATGGCCAACAAACACATGAAAAAATGCTCAACATCACTAAATATCAGGGAAATGCAAATCAAAATCACAATGCAATACCAACTTCCTCCTGCAAGAATGGCCATAATTTAAAAAATCAAAACATAATATATGTTGACGTGGATGTGGTGAAAAGGGAACACTTACACTGCCAGTCGGAATGTAAATTAGTAGAACCATTGTGGAAAACAGAATGGCGATTCCTTAAAAACTAAAGGTAGAACTAACATTTGTCCAGCAATCCCATCACTGGATATCTGCCTAGAGGAAAGGAAGTCATTATATGAAAAAGACACTTGCACATGTATATTTATAGCAGTACAATTCGCAATTGCAAAAATATGAAGCTGGCCCAAATGCCCATCAGTTAATAAGTGGATAAAGAAAATGTAGTGTGTACATATGTGCACACATATATGTGTGTGAATATATATGTGTGTATATATATGTGGTGTGTATATATAGTACCCATATGGTGTGTGTGCATATGTATAGTATATATACAGTATGTATATATATTTACTGTGTATATGGTATGTATATATATACATATGTGGTTATGTGTGTGTGTGTGTGTGTGTGTGTGTGTGTGTGTATTATGACTTAGTGGTATTCCATGGCGTGTGTACCATGGAACACCACTCAGCCATAAAAAGGAGCAAAATAATAGCATTCGCAGCAACCTGGATGGCGTTGGAGACCATTATTCTAAATGAAGTCAATCAGTAGTGGAAAAGCAAACATGGTGTATTCTCACTTATAACTGGGAGCTAAGCTAGCTACGAGGATGCAAAGGCATAAGAATAATGTAATGGACTTTGGGGACTCAGGGGGTGTGTGGGATAAAAGACTGCACATTGGGTACAGTGTACACTGCTCAGGTGATGGGTGCACCAAAATCTCAGAAATCATTCACTAAAGAACTTATCCATGTAATCAAATACCACCTTTCTTCAAAAACCTATGAAATAAAAAAACAGAATAAAAAAAGATAACACTCTGACAATCTTTTTTAAAGTAAAGATCATGGAAACAGTTTTTTGGGATGCCCAAGGCATTCTGCTTTTGACTTTCAGGAGGACCAAAGAATGATAGCATTTCTGCCAAGGCTCTTGCATGACAACCCCAATGCTATATTAGTTCTGACTAGTTCTTTTATTTTGTTGGCCCTAATATAGCTCTTAAGTCCACCACTTAATTAGAACGATTAACTCCATTCATACGATTGTTGCACATATTACAAAGGGTTGGGTGTTTCTGTATATTTAGGTCTACATCCTGTTTTAAGGTTGCATACTGAATTTTCATAAATTGTTTGTAGACACCTAGCTATAATTTCTCTCCATCTTGTATTATGTCTTTAGCATTTTTAAACCCCCATCTAACTGTGTCAACTATTACTCCTTTATGGCTTCCTTTAATTGCTTCCAATGGTCAGAAATTGCAAGGGACTTTTATTTTTCTGGAGTAAAATTACCTGAGTTCAAGGACCCCTCTACCACTCACTTTTCTGTGTGACTTTAGGCAAGAGACTTGAACCTTTCCTTGGTCTCAGTTTCCCATCTTAAATGGGAGAAAATAATGTAAACTTTATAGAGTTTCTGGGAAGATAAAATATTTTAATAAACTCTTGGCGTATGGTGAAATGAAAAGACACTAGAAGAGCTGACACTTACCAAGCCATTATATCAGCTTTTAATCCTTATGACTACACAGTGGAACAACTTCTAGAAGTATCTCCATTTTAGAAGTGAGAAAACACCCTGGATTCTAATGAGAAGAGTGAAAATTAAAGCACAACCCTCTTACTTATCATGTTTATAAATGTCTATTTGCAGAGACACGTTAGTTCACTGAGGGATTTTTTTGATAAATAAAATTTACAATAAAGCAAATTCCTGTTTTGTGAGTCCTACAAGCTTGACTCCCAAATTAAAACTTTTTTTTTACCACTTCATAAAGATAATTCTCCTTTTTTTTTTTGTCCAGCAGACCCAGATTTTATTGTTTTAAGTTTTATTTTCTTTTATTTTACTTTAAGTTTTGGAGTTCATGTGCAGATCATGCAGGATTTTTACATAGGTATACATAAGCCATGGTGTTTGACTGCATGTATTCCCCTATAATATACATTAGGTATTCCCCCTGTTATCCCTCCTCTGTTTCCCCCACTCCCAAGAGGCCCTGGTGTGTGATGTTCCCCTCCCTGTGTCCATGTGTTCTCATGTTTAACAGCCACTTATGAGTGAGAATGTGGGGCGTTTGGTTTTCTGTTCTTATGTCACTTTTCAGGGAATGATGGTTCCCAGCTTCATCCATGTCACTGCAAAGGACATGAACTCATCCTTTTTTATGGCTGCATAGTATTCCATGGTGTATATGTGCAACATTTTCTTTATCTAGTCTATTATTGATAGGCATTTGGGTAGCTTCCAAGTCTTTGCTATTGTAAATAGTACCACAATGAACATATGTGTGCATGTGTCTTTATAATAGAATGATTTATAATCCTTTGGGTATATACCAAGTAATGGGATTGCGGGGTCAAATGGTATTTCTATTTCTGGATTGTTGAGGAATCACCACACTGTCTTTCACAATGGATGAACGAATTTGCACTCCCACCAACGGTGTAAAAGTGTTCCTATTTCTCCACATCCTCTACAGCACTTTGTTGTCTCCTGATTTTTTTCCATGCTCTACATTCTAACTGGTGTGAGATGATATCTCAATGTGGTTTTGATTTGCTTTTCTCTAATGACCAGTGATGATGACCTTTTTTTCATGTGTTTGTTGGCTGCATGAATGTCTTCTTTGATAAAGTATCTATTCAAATCCTTTGCCCACTTTTTGATGGAGTTGTTTGTTTGTTTTTCTTGTAAATCTGTTTAAGTTCCTTGTAGATTCTGGATATAAGCCCTTTGACAGATGGGTAGGTTGCAAAATTTTTTCCTATTATGTTGGTTGCCAGTTCACTGTAATGACAGTTTCTTTTGCTGTGCAGAAGCTTTTAAGTTTAATTTGATCCCACTTTTCTATTTTGGCTTTTGTTGCCATTGCTTTTGTTGTTTTAATCATGAAGTCCTTGCCTATGCCTATGTCCTGAATGGTTTTGCCTAGGTTTTCTTCTAGGGTGTTTATGGTGTTAGGTCTTATATTTAAATTTTAATCCATCTGGAGATAATTTTTGTATAAGGGGTAAGGAAAGGGTCTAGTTTCAACTTTCTGTATCTGGTTAGCCAGTTTTCTCAACATCATTTATTAAACAGGGAATCCTTTCCCTATTGCTTCCTTTTGTCAGGTTTGTCAAAGATCATATGGTTGCAGATGTGTGGCATTACTTCCAAGGCCTCTGTCTGTTCCATTGGTCTATATTTCTGTTTTGGTACTGGTACCATGCTGTTTTGATTACTGTA
>NW_016108020.1:469082-504874 GCF_001604975.1 Cebus imitator
TCTTGGCTATGTGGGCTGTTTTTTGGTTCCATATGAAGTTTAAGTTGTTTTTTTCCAGTTCTGTGAAGGTCAATGGTAGCTTGATGGGGATAACGTTGATCTATAAATTATTTTGGGCAGTATGGCCATTTTCACAATATTGATTCTTTGTAACCATGAGCATGGAATGTTTTTCCATTTGTTTGTGCCCTCCCCTATTTCCTTGAGCAGTGGTTTGTAATTCTCCTTGAAGAGGTCCTTCACATACATTGTTAGTTGTATCCCTAGGTATTTTATTCTCTTTGTGGCAATGTGAAGGGCAGTTCGTTCTTGATTTGGCTCTCTTTAACCCTGTTATTGGTGTATAGGAATGCTTGTGATTTCTGCACATTGATTTTGTATCCTCAGTCTTTGCTGAACTTACTTATAAGCTTAAGTAGATTTTGGGCTGAGACAATGGTGTTTTCTAAAGATACAATCTTGTCGTCTGCAAATAGAGACAATTCGACTTTCTCTTTTTCTAACTGAATACACTTTATTTATTTTTCTTGCCTGATTGCTATGGCCAGAACTTCCAATAATATGTTGAATAGGAGTGGTGAGAGAGGGCACCCTAGTCTTGTGCCAGTTATCAAAGGGAATGCTTTTAGTTTTTGCCCATTCGGTATGATATTGGCTGTGGGTTTGTCATGAATAATTTTTATTTTTTTGAGATACATTCCATCGATACCTAGTTTATTGAGAGTTTTTAACATATAGAGCTGTTGAATTTTGTCGAAGGTCTTCTCTGCATCTATTGAGATAATCATGTGGTTTTTGTCATTGGTTCTGTTTATGTAATGGATTACGTTTATAGATTTGCATATGTTAAAACAGCCTTGCATCTCAGGGATGAAGCTGACTTGTTAGTGATGAATAAGCTTTTGATGTGCTGTTGGATTCTGTTTGTCAGTATTTTATTAAGAACTTTCACATCAATGTTCCTCATGGATATTGGCCTGAAATTGTCTTTTTCAGTTGTGTCTCTGCCAGGTTTTGGTATCCGAATGATGCTGGTCTTATAAAATGAGTTAGGGAGGGTTACCTCTTTTTGTATTGTTTGGAATAGTTTCAGAAGGAATGATACCAGCTCCTCTTTGTACCTGTGGTAGAATTCGGCTGTGAACCCTTCTGGTCCTGGACTTTTTTTTTTTTTTTTTTGGTTGGTAGGCTATTATTTGCTGCCTCAACTTCAGGTCTTGTTATTGGTCTATTCAGGGATTCAACTTCCTACTTGTTTAGTCTTGGGTGGGTGTAAGTGTCCAGGAATTTGTCCATTTCTTCTAGATTTACTGGATTATGTGTATAGAGGTGTTTGTAGTAATCTCTGATGGTAGTTTGTATTTCTGTGGAATTGGTGGTGATATCTCCTTTATCACTTTTTATTGTATCTATTTGAACCTTCTCTCTTTTCTTTTTCATTAGTTTGGCTAACGGTCTATCTATTTTGTTGATCTTTTTAAAAAAAACACCTCCTGGATTTATTGATTTTTTGAAGGGATTTTTCTGTCTCTATCTCCTTCAGTTCTGCTCTGATCTTAGTTATTTCTTGTCTTCTGGTAGCTTTTGAGTTTATTTGATCTTGCTCCTCTAGTTCTTTTAATTGTGATGTTAGGGTATCGATTTTAAATCTTTTCTCACTTCTCAAGTGTGCACGTAGTGCTGTCCCTCTAGACACTGCTTTAAATGTGTCCCAGAGATTCCAGTAAGTTGTGTCTTCATTCTCATTGGTTTTGAAGAACATCTTTACTCCTGCCTTCATTTCATTCTTTATCCAGTAGTCATTCAGGGGCAAGTTGTTCAGTTTCCATGCAGTTGTGTGGTTTGGAGTGAGTTTCTTAATCCTGAGTTCTAATTTGATTGTACTGTGGTCTGAGAGACTGTTTGCTATATTTTCTTTTCTTTTGCATTTGCTGAGGAATGATTTACTTCCAATTATGTGGTCACTTTTAGAGTAAGTGCGACGTGGTGCTGAGAAGAATGTCTATTCTGTGGAGTTGGGGTGGAGAGTTCTGTAGATGTCTATTAGGTCTGCTTGGTCCTGATCTGAGTTCAAGTCCTGGATATCCTTTTTAATTTTCTGTCTCATTGTTCTGTCTAATATTGACTGTGGAGTGTTAAAGTCTCCAACAATTATTATGTGGGAGTCTAGGTGTCTTTGTAAGTCATTAGAACTTGCTTTATATATCTGGGTGCTCCTGTATTGGGTGCATATATAATTAGGATAGTTAGCTCTTCTCGTTGCATTGATCCCTTTACCAATATGCAATGGCCTTCTTTGTCTCTTTTGATATTTGTTGGTTTAAAGTCTGTTTTATCAGAGACTAGGATTGCAACCCCTGCTTTTTTTTTTTCCTCTCCATTTGCTTGGTAAATCTTCCTCCATTCATTTATTTTTAGCATATGTGTGTCTTTGCGCATGAGAGGGTCTCCTGAATACAGCACAGTGATGGTTCTTGACCCTTTATCCAATTTGCCAGTCTGTGTCTTTTGATTGGGGCATTTAGCCCATTTACATTTAAGGTTAATATTGTTATATGTGAATTTGAGCTTGCCATTGTGATGCTAGCTAGTTGTTTTGCCCATTAGTTGATACAGTTTCTTCATTGTGTTGATGGTCTTTACCATTTGGTATGTTTTTGCAGTGGTTAGTGCCGATTTTTCTTTTCCATGCTGCTTCCTTAAGGAGCTCTGCTAAGGCATGCCTAGTGGGGATGAAATCTCTCAGCAATTGCTTGTCCATAAAGGATTTTATTTCTCCTTCACTTATGAACCTTAGTTTGGCTGGATATGAAATTCTGGGCTGAAAATTCTTTTCATTAAGGATGTTGAATGTTGGCCCGGTCTCTCTTCTGGCTGGTAGGGTTTCTGTTGAGAGATCCACTGCGAGTCTGATGGGCTTCCCTTTGTTGGTAATCCAACCTTTCTCTCTGGCCCTTAGCATTTTTTTCTTCATTTCCACCCTGGTGATACTGATGAGTATGTGCCTTAGGGCTGCTCTTCTTAAGGAATATCTTTGTGGTGTTCTCTGTATTTCCTGAATTTGAATGTTGGTGTGCCTTGCTATGTTGGAAAAGTTCTCCTGGATAATATTCTGAAGAGTGTTTTCCAACTTGGTTTCATTCTCCCCATCACATTTTTGTACACTGATCATATGTAGATTTGGTCTTTTCACATAATCCCACATTTCTTGGAGGTTTTGTTCATTTTTTTTCATTCTTTTTTCTCTAATCTTGCCTTCTCATTTTATTTCATTGAGTTGATCTTCAATCTCTGACATCCTTATTCTGCTTGATTGATTCAGCTATTGAAACTTGTGCATGCTTCATGAAGTTCTTGTGCTGTGGTTTTCAGCTCCATCGAGTCATTTATATTCTTCTCTAGGCTGGTTATTCTAGTTAGGTTTCATCTAACCTTTTTTCCACGTTCTTGGTTTCTTTACATGGGGTTAGAACATGCTCCTTAAGCTCAGAGAAGTTTCTTATTACCCACCTTCTGAAGCCTCCTTCTGTCAATTCACCAAACTCAATCTCCATCCAGTTTTGTTCCCTTGCTGGTGAGGAGTTGTGATCTCTTGGAGTAGAAGAGGAGTTCTGAATTTTGGTGATTTCAGCCTTATTGTGCTGGTTTCTTCCAATCTTCATGAATTTGTCTACCTTTCATCTTTGAAATTGGTGACTTTTCGATGGGTTCTCTTAGTGGATGTCCTTTATTTTGATGTTGAAGCTATTTCTTTCTGTTTTTTAGTTTTTATTCTAACAGTCAGGCCCATCTGCTGCAGATCTGCTGGAGATCCACTCCAGACCCTGCTTGCTTGGGCGTCACCTGCAGGGGCTGCAGAACAGCAAAGATTGCTACCTGTTTCTTCTTTTGGTAGCTTCATCTCAGAAGGGTACCCACCAGATGTCAGCCAGAGCTCTCCTGTATGAGGTGTCTTAGGATATACAGGGATCATAGAGTGACTTTGAGGAGGTAGTCTGTCCCTTATCGTCACTCAAGTGCTATGCTGGGAGCTCCGCTGCTTCCTTCAGAGCTGCTGGGCAGGGTTGTTTAAGTCGGCTGAAGGGTAACTCACAACCACCAGATTTCCCAGGTGCTCTGTCCCGGGAAGTTGGGGCTTTATTTATAAATCCCTGATGGGCTGCTGCCTTTTTCTCAGAGATGCCCTGCCAAGTAAGCAGGGAGTCTAGTCACAGTCTGCATGCAGGGGCCTTGCTGACCTGCTGCAGGCTCTGCCCAGTTTCTTTGTAAACTTCCAGGTGACTTTGTTTACACAGGCAATATTAGAACTGCCTCAGTAATGGTGGATGCTCCTTCCCCCACTGAGTTTGACATTCCCAGGTTGAGTTTAGACTGCTTTGCTGGCTGCGAGAATTTCAAGCCAGTGGGTCTTAGCTTGCTGGTCTTTCTGGGGGTGGTACCCACTGAGCCAGATCACTTGGCTACCTGCCTTCAGCCCCTCCTTTTTATTGAGGGGAATGAGCAGTTCTGTTTCGCTGGCATTCCAGGCACTGGCTAAAACAGCTGCCCAATTTTGTGCTGGAAACCCTGGGCACTTGTGTTGTAGGCCTCAGTGAGAATCTCCTGGTTGTAAAGACCATGGGAAAAGCACTGTATCTGAGCCGGAGTGCCAGAGTGTCTGGAAAAGTCCCTAATGGCTTCCCTTGTCTAGGAAGGGGGGGTTCCTCCAGCCCCTTGCACTTCCCAGGTGAGGCAACGCTCCATCCTGCTTGGATTTGCCCTTCTTGGACTACACCAACTGTCTAACCAGTCCCATTGAGATAAACTGGTACCTCGGTTGGAAATGCAGAGATCACTCACCTGTGTCGCCCTCACTGGGAACTGCACTCCAAAGCTGTTTCTATTCAGCCATCTTGGTGGAATTCCCCATAAAGATCGTTCTTAAGTGCAACTGGCTTTTTGTTTTCTGCAAATGCATGGCAGTGAAGAACACAATGACTTGGAAGTTGATTTGTGATTTGGAATTACTGCTGTGATTTATACTAAAGTGCGTAAACTTTAACCTTCCATTGCTTTTGAACCATCAATGCAGATGTCAACATAGTGGGAAAGACAAATGACATCTTTATATTATTATGAAAATAACTTTGACCTTATGAACCCCCAGAATATGTCTCAGATACACTCAGGGATTCACCGTCCACACTGAGAAACACTGACTGAGCAGCTACCCAAAATCATGCACTTTTGCTAGATTCCACAAGATGGTGATATTGTAATGTGCTTCAGAAATTAAAGGTTGGGTCATAATTGTACAATTTAAAAAATCTATTTGCTTTCAGAAAATGATGTAGGTAAAAATTTTTTTTAGAAAGTTTACTTGGTGAGCTCTTGAATCACCATCTCCATCTTATCTGAGTCCTCACTTTCATCATGGAAACATGCTTTTTAAATACTACTTTATCAATGGCTGCTCCCTACAGAAACCTGATGTTAATTTGGAGGGTGACATTTTGCAATTGGGAAAACCAACAAACTCTTGGAAACTTATCATTTAGTGCTTTTTCATTAAGAAAATTTACCTTCTTCCAATGACAGTTTCACTTTTGTATTTGCATATCACATGCTCTCAAATGCCATGAATCTTTATTGGAGAAAGGATCTCTCAGTTCTGTGTTTCTTAAACCTTCATTTTTTTTTGAGTGAAGGAATACAAATCAACTTGTGAATTTTATAAAAGCTGTGGACCCTCATCCCAGAAAAATGTACATGCATCCACATGAAATTTTGCATACAATTTCACGTGGGTCATTATATTCTAAAGTTATTACCTGGATTAAGAACCTTTGCTTTAGTGGAAGAAACTAGTATTGTTAAGCCTCATATAGCTTCTTCAGCTTCTTTATACCATCTTATTAATGCTTTGTCTTATTACAGTCTTTGTATGCTGCAAAATAGTGTTTTAATCCCTTAAACATCCTATGCCTCTAGTTGATAAGAGTACAAATTTCATGCACTCATCAGAATTCTGATATAGATTTTTTGTCAAAAGGGACTTTCTCTTCACCTCCAGAATTATGTCCTTTCACATATCCCCCACAAGTCAGGAAGATTTTGCCAGGCTTTATTTTTGTATTTATGTTACAAAGCAATGACACAATTTTCATTTTTTAGATATAAAATTATAATATTTAAAATGATAGTTTTTTTTTCAAATCATCTGCAAACTACACTAGAGCTTTTGACATTTTTTGAGAAGTTTTACCTTCTGAAATTCCTAAATTAAACTTTCATACATTTAATTTTTGGCAAAGAAAATAATTGTATTCTTTTATATGGCTAAATAATATATCATTTTTTGTATGCACCACTTTTTTATCCATTAATTCATTGATGAAAACTTAGGTGGATCACTAAACATTGTGTGCTTATATGGACATTTACACCTAAATATGTACAAGTATAATTAGTCCATAATAATTAAATGTATTTAAAAACAGGAAATGGGTCTATGGTTAAATACAATTAAAACACTTATAATGTTCACAAATATAAATAAAATGCATATTTTTGACTATGAAACAAAAACCTCAAACACATATATGTTTTATGAATCAAATTTAACCCCTTAATGTGTGATCTTTTTAACTTTGTAATATGAAGTAATTATCAATTTGAACTCATAAATTAGATTTATATTAATAAAATGGCACTCTCCTTTTGTGTTCTTTGTGTTTATTGGAAAAGGTTCAGTATACAGTTTTGCCTGGTGATAGAATTCTTCTCAGATTATTGCCTTAAACTATTAGTTACACCACTCTCACATATTCCTCTCCCCGTATAATTGCCCTGTTTATGTTTTCCCATTCTTACTACCATGCTGTCTCACATTTCCCTTCATCTCTCTAATTAGACTCCTTCACATTTTCTTTCTTTTAATTTCTATTTTTTGTGGAGACATAGAAGTTGTATATAATTATGGGATATTTTGCAATAGGCATACAATGTATAATAATCACATCAGAGTAAATGGGGTATCTGTCTACCCTAGCATTTATCCTTTGTATTGTAATCCAATTATACTCTTTCAGGTAATATAAAATGTACATTACAATTTTTTAATTGTTATTATTTTTTAAGTTTTGGGGTACAGGTGGAGGATGTGCAGGTTTGTGACATAGGTCATAGTAGTTGGCTGCAATGATCAACACATAACCTAGGTATTAGGCCCAGCATACATTAGCTCTTTTCCCTAGTGCTCTTCCCACTATGCTCTCCCCTGATGGGACCCAGTTGGTGTTTTTCCACTTCCTGTGTCCACGTGTTCTCATTGCTCAGCTCCCACTTATAAGTGAGAACATGTGGTGTTTGTTTTTCTGTTCCTGTGTTATTTTGCTAAGGGTAATGGCTTCCAGCTTCATCTTTGTCCCTGCGAAGAACATGATCTCATTCTTTTTTATGGATGCAAAGTCTTCCATGGTGTATATGTACCACATATTCTTTATTCAGTCCATCACTGATGAACATTTGGATTGATTCCATTTCTTTGCTGTTGTGAAGAGTGGAGCAGTGAAAATAAGTGTGCATTCATCTTTATAAAAGAAAGATTTATATTCATTTTGGTATATATCCAGTAATGGGATTGCTGAGTCAAATGGTATTTCTGGTTCTAAATCTTTGAGGAATTGCCATACTATCTTCCACAATGATTGAACTAATTTACATTCCTGCCAACAATGTAAAAGTGCTTGTGTAAATTTGTTCTATCTGCTTGTGTAAAAGTGTTCCTTTTTATCTGCAACCTCACCAACATATGTTGTTTCTTGACTTTTCAAAAAAATTTTTTATTGTACTTTTGGTTCTGTGGTACATGTACAGGTCATGCAGGATTGTTGCATAGGTACAAACATGGCAATGTGGTTTGCTGCCCCCATCCCCCTGTCACCTACATCTGGCATTTCTCCTCATGTTATCTCTCCCCGACCTCCTCACCTCCCCCCGCTGTCCTTCCCTTGGCCCCCTCCAACAGACCCCAGTGTGTGATGCTCCTCTCCCTGTGTCCATATGTTCTGATTGTTTATCACCCGCCTATGAGTGAGAACATGCAGTGTTTGAGTTTCTGTTCTTGTTTCAGTTTCCTGAGACTGATGGTTTCCAGATTCATCCATGTCTCTACAAGGACACAAACTCATCATTTTTTATGGCTGCATAGTATTCCATGGTGTATATGTGCCACATTTTCCTTGTCCAGTCTATCATCGATGGGCATTTGAGTTGGTTCCAGGTCTTTGCTATTATAAACAGTGCCACTATGAACATACGTGTGCATCTGTCTTTATAATAGAATGATTTATAATCCTTTGGGTATATACCCAGTAATGGGATTGCTGGGTCAAATGAAATTTCTATTTCTAGGTCCTTGAGGAAGTGCCAAACTGTCTTCCACAATGGTTGAACTAATTTATACTCCCACTAACAGTGTAAGAGTGTCCCTATTTCTCCACATCCTCTCCACCATCTCTTGTCTCCAGATTTTGTAATGATTGCCATTCTAACTGGTGTGAGGTGCTATCTCAATGTGGTTTTGATTTGCATTTCTCTAATAATCAGTGATGATGAGCATTTTTTTACGTTTGTTGGTCTCATATATGTCTTCTTTTTAAAAGTGTCTTTTTATATCCTTTGCCCACTTTTGGATGGGTTTGTTGGTTTTTTTCTTGTAGATCTGTTTTTTTCTTGTAAATCTGCTTTAGTTCTTTGTCGATTCTTGATATTAGCCCTTTGTCAGATGGGTAGATTGCAAAAATTTTTTCCCATTCTGTTGGTTGCTGATTCACTCTAATGATTGCTTCTTTTGCTGTACAGTAGTTCTGGAGTTTGATTATGTCCCATTTGTCTATTTTTGCTTTTATTGCAATTGCTTTTGGTGTTTTAGTCATGTAGTCCTTGCCTACGCCTATGTCCTGAATGGTTTTGCCTAGATTTTCTTCTAGGGTTTTTATGGTGTTAGGTTTTATGTCTTTAATCCATCTGGAGTTAATTTTAGTGTAAGGTGTCAGGAAGGGGTCCAGTATCTGCTTTCTTGACTTTTTAATAATCACTATTCTGACTGACACGAGATGGTGTCTCATTGTGGTTTTTATTTGCATTTATCTAATCATCCATAATGTTGACCTTTTTTTCATATGTTTGTTGGTTGCATGTATGTCTTGTTTTAAAAAATGTGTCCATGTACTTTTGCCCATTTTTTAATGTTGTTGTTTATTTTTTTTCTGTAAATTTGCTTAAGTTCCTTGTAGATTCTGGATATTAGACCTTTGTCAGATGGATAGATTGCAAAAATGTTTTCCCAATATGCAGGTTGTCTGTTCACTCTGGTGATAGTTTCTTTTGCTGTGCAGAAGTGCTTCAGTTTAGTTAGATACTATTTGTCCATTTTTCCTTTTGTTGCAATTGCTTTGGTGATTTCATCATACAATATTTGCTCATGCCTGTGTTCTGAATGGTATTATCTAGATTTTCTTCTAGGGTTTTTATAGTTTTGAGGTTTGCATTTAAGTCATTAGTTAATCTTGAGTTAATTTTTGTATAAGTTATAAGGAAGAGGTCTAGTTTCAATTTTCTGCATATGGCTAGCCAGTTCTTCCAGCACCATTTGTTAAAGAGGGAATCCTTTCCCCATTGGTAGTTTTTGTTAGCTTTGTCAAAGATCAGATAGAGTAGATGTGTGGTAAATTGCTTTGGTCAGTATGGCCATTTTCACAATATTGATTCTTTCCATCCATGAGCATGGCATGTTTTTCTATCTGTCTGTGTCCTCCCTGATTTCCTTGAGCAGTGGTTTATGGTTCTCCTTGAAGAGGTCCTTCACATTTCTTGTTAGCTCTATTCCTAGGTATTTTATTCTCTTTTCAGCAGTGTGAATGGGAGTTTATTCATGATTTGGCTTTCTGCTTCTCTGTTGTTGGTGTATAGAAATTCTTGTGATTTCTGCACATTGATTTCATATCCTGAGACTTCTGGAGTTGCTTGTCAGCCTGAGAAGCTTTTGCTGAGTCAATTGGGTTTTCTAGATATAGGATTATGTCATCTATAAATAGACAATTTGGCTTCCTCTCTTCCTATTTGAATATCCTTTATTTCAGTCTCTTGCCTGATTTCCATGGCCAGAACTTCAAATACTATGTCGAATAAGTGTGTTGGGAGAGGGTATCCTTGTTTTGTGCTAGTTCTTAATGAAAATTCTTCCAGCTTTTGCACATTCAGTATGATACTGTCTGTGGGTTTGTCATAAATGGTTATCATTTTGAGGTATATTACTTAAATATCTAGTTTATTGAGGGTTTTTAACATGAAGCACTGTTGAATACTATCCATGGCTTTTTCTGCATCTATTGAGATTATCATGTAATATTTTTTTGCCTTTAGTTCTGTTTATGTGATGAATTACATTTATTGATTTGCATGTGTAGAACCCCCCTTGCATCCTGGGGAACAAGCCAACTTGATCATGATGAACAAGCTTTTTGATGTGCTGCTGGATTCAGTTTGTCAGTATTTTATTGAGGATTTTTACATCAATGTTCTTCAGGAATATTGGCCTGAAATTTTTTTTTTTGGTGTATCTCTACCAGTTTTTAATATCAGAAATATTCTTGCTTTATAGTAATCTTTGATTGTAGTTTGTATTTCTGTGGAGTCAGTGGTGTTACCACTTTTATCATTTTTTATTGCATCTATTGGATTATTTTCCCTTTTCTTTTTTTATTAACCTGGCTAGCAGTCTGTCTATTTTGTTGATCTTTTCAAAAAACGAGCTCCTGGATTTATTGAGTTTTTGAAGGATTTCTTCGTGTCTCTGTCTCCTTCAGTTCTACTCTGATCTTAGTTATTTCTTGTCTTCTGCTAGGTTTTGAGTTTTTTTGATCTTGCTCATCTAGCTCTTTCAATTTTGATGATAGGGTGTCAATTTTAGATCTTTCCTTGCTTCTCTGGTGGGCATTTAGTGCTATAAATTTCCCTCCACACACTGCTTTAAATGGATCCCAGAGATTCTGTTACATTTTGTCTTCGTTCTCATTGGTTTCAAAGAATGTCTTTATTTCTGCCTTCATTTCACTGTTTATCCAGCAGACATTCAGGAGCCAGTTGTTCAGTTTCCATGAAGTTGTGTGGTTCTGAGTTAGCTTCTTACTTCTGAGTTCTAATTTGATTGCATTGTAGTCTAAGAGACTGTTTGTTATGATTTCTGTTATTTTGCATTTGCTGGGGAGTGATTTACTTCCAATTATGTGGTCAGTTTTAGAGTAGGTGCCATATGGTGCTGAGAAGAATGTATAATCAGTGGATTTGGGGTGGAGATTTCTATAGATGTCTATTAGATCTGCTTGGACCAGATCTGAGTTCAAATCCTGGATATCCTTGTTAATTTTCTGTCCCATTGATCTGTCTAATATTGACAGTGGAGTGTTAACGTCTCCCACTATTATTGTGTGGGAGTCTAAGTCTCTTTGTAGGTCATTAAGAACTTGCTTTGTGTACATGGGTGCTTCTGTTTTGGGTGCTTATGTATGTAGGATCGTTAGTTCTTCTTGGTGCAATGTGTGCTTTATAAAATGAGTTAGGGAGGGGTCCCTCATTTTCATTTTTTTTTGGAAATTATTTCAGAACAAATGATACCATCTCCTCTTTTTACCTCTGGTAGAATTCAGCTGGAAATCCACCTGGCCTGAGTATTTCATGGTTGGTAGGCTATTAATTGCTGCCTCAACTTCAGCCCTTGTTATTGGTCTATTCAGAGGGTTTTGACTTCTTCCTGGTTTAGGCTAGGGAGGATGCAAGTGTCCAGGAATTTATTCATTTCTTCTAGGTTTACTGGTTTATGTGCATAGAGTTGTTTGTAGTAATCTCTGATGGTGGTTTGTAGTTCTGTGGAATCTGTGGTGATATCCCCTTTATCATTATTTATTGCATCTATTTGATTATTCTCTTTTCTTTTATATTAATCTGGCTGGTGGTCTCTCTATTCTGTTGATCTTTTCAAAAAAGTAGCTCCTGAATACATTGATTTTTTGAAGGGTTTTTTTTTGTGTTTTTTTCTCCTTCGGTTCTGCCCTGATCTTATTTCTTGTATTCTGCTAGGTTTTGAATTTTTTTGATCTTGCTCCTCTAGCTCTTTCAATTTTGACAATAGGGTGTTCATTATAGATCTTTTATTGCTTCTCATGTGGGCATTTATTGCTATATATTTTCCTCTAGACACTGTTTTAAATGTGTCTCAGAGATTCTGGTATGGTGTGTCTTCATTCCATTGATTTCAAAGAACATCTTTATTTCTTCCTTCATTTCATTGTTTATCCAGTCAACATTCAAGAGCCAGTTGTTCAGTTTCCATGAAGTTGTGCAGTTCTGAGTTAGTTTCTGATTTCTGAGTTCTAACTTGATTGCACTGCGGTCTGAGAGAGTGTTATGATTTCCATTCTTTTGCATTTGCTGAGGAGTGATTTACTTCCAATTATGTGGTCAATTTTAGAGTAGGCATGATGTGGTACTGAGAAGAATGTATATTCTGTGGATTTGGGGTGGAGAGTTCTGTAAATGTCTATTAGATTTGCTTGGTCCAGGTCTGAGTTCAAGTCCCGGATATCCTTGTTAATTCTCTGTCGTTGATCTGTCTAATATTGACAGTGGAGTGTTAAAGTCTCCCACTATTATTGTGTGGGAGTCTAAGTCTCTTTGTAAGTCATTAAGAACTTGCTTTATGCATCTGAGTGCTCCTATATTGGGTGGGTATATATTTAGGATAGTTAGCTCTTCTTGTTAAACTGATCCTTTAACCATTATGTAATATCCTTTTTTGTCTCTTTTGATCTTTGTTGGTTTAAAGTTTATTTTATCAGAGACTAGGATTGCAACTGCTGCTTTTTTTTTGCTCTCCATTTGCTTGGTAAATCTTCCTCCATTCCTTTATTTTGAGCCTATGTGTATCCTTGCATATGAGATGGGTTTCCTGGACACAGCACACTGATGGGTTTTGACTTTTTATCCAATTTGCCAGTCGGTGTCTTTTGATTGGGGCATTTAACCCATTTACATTGAGGGTTAATATTATCATGTGTGAATTTGATCCTGCCATTTTGATGCTAGCTGGTTATTTTGCCTGTTAGTTGATGCGGTTTCTTCATTGTGTTGATGCTCTTTACCATTTGGCACGTTTTTGGAGTGGTTGATATTGATTGTTCCTTTCTATGTTTAGTACTTCTTTCAGGAGCTCTTATAAAGCAGGCCTGGTGGTGATGAAATCTCTGAGTAATTGCTTGTTCTGCTTGTTTGTAAAAGATTTTATTTCTCCTAGTTTGGCTGGTTATGAAATTCTAGGTTGAAAGTTCTTTCCTTTAAGGAGGTTCAATATTGGTCTCCACTGTCTTCTGGCTTGTAGGGTTTCTGCTGAGAGAGATCCACTGTGAATCTGATGGGCTTCCCTTTGTGCATAACCTGACCTTTCTCTCCGGCTGCCCTTAGCATTTTCTCCTTCATTTCAAACCTGGTGAATCTGACGCTTATGTGCCTTGGGGTTGCTCTTCTTGAGGAATATCTTTGTGGTGTTCTCTGTATTTCCTGGACTTGAATATTGGCCTGCCTTGCTAGATTGGGGAAGTTTTCCTGCATAATATCCTGAAGAGTGTTTTCCTGCTTGGATTCATTCTCTCTGTCACGTTCAGGTATACCTATCAAACGTAGACTAGGTCTTTTCAAATAACCCCATGTTTCTTGGAGGCTTTGTTCATTTCTTTTTACTCTTTTTTCTCTGATCTTGAATTCTCATTTTATTTCATTGAGGTGATCTTCAGTCTCTGATATTCTTTCTTCTGCTTGGTCAATTCAGCTGTTGAAACTTGTGTATGCTTCGCGAAGTTCTCCTGTTGTGTTTCTCAGCTCCATCAATTCATTTATATTCCTCTCTAAGCTGTTTATTCTCGTTAGCATTTCATCAAATCTTTTTTCAAGGTTCTTAGTTTCTTTGCATTGTGTTAGAACATCTTCTTTTAGCTCAGAGAATTTTCTTATTACCCACCTTCTGAAGCCTGTTTCTGTCAATTTATCAGACTCGTTCTCCATTTAGCCTTGTTCCCTTGCTGGTGAGGAGTTGTGATTCCTTGGAGGAGGAGAGGCATTCTGATTTTGCTTGTTTTCATTCTTTTTGCACTGGTTTCTTCCTGTCTTTGTGCATTTATTTACCTGTGGTCTTTGTAGTTGGTGAATTTCAGATGGGGTCTCTGAGTGGACGTCCTGTTTGTTGATGATGAAGTTATTTCTTTCTGTTTCTTAGTTTTCCTTCTAACAGTCAGGCCTCTCTTCTGTAGGACTGCTGAAGTCCACTCCAGACCCTGCTTGCTTGGGGATCACCTGCAGTGGCTACAGAACAGTAAGGATTGCTGCCAGTTTCTTCTTCTGCTATTTTTGCCCCAAAAGAATACCCACCAGATGTCAGCCTGTGCTCTCCTTTATGAGGTGTCTCTGGATATATGGTGGTCAGGGAGCTGCTTGAGGAGACAGTCTCTTCCTTATAGGAGCTCAAGTGCTGAGCTGTGATCTCCTTTTTTCTGTTCAGAGCTGCTGGGCAGGTACTTTTAAATCTGCTGCAGTGGAATTCATAACTGCCATTTTTCCCCTAGGTGCTCTGTCCCAGAAAGGTACGGCTTTACTTATAAGTTTCTGTCATGTTGCTGCCTTTTTTCAGGGATGCCCTGCCCAGCAAGGAGGTAGCCTAGTCACAGTTAACCAGCAGAGGTGTTGCTGAGCTACCATGGGCTCTGCCCAGCTGTGAACTTCCTTGCAGTTTTGTTTATAGGAATATAGTTAGAGCTGCCTTGGTAATGGCAGTCTGCCTCTGTAATGGCAGAGTCTTTCTAATGGCGGACTGTCTTGGCAATGGCAGACTGCCTCAGTAATGGTGGACTGCCTCAGTAATGGTGGACTACCTCGGTAGTGGTGGACTACCTTGGTAATGATGGATGCCCTTCCTCCACAAAGGTGGACCTTCCTAGGTTCAGCCTTGCTTGCTGTGAAACTCTCAATCCAGAGTGTTTCAGATTGCTGTACTTGTGGGGGTGGGACTGGCCAAGCCAGGTCACCTGGTTTCCTGTTTCAGTCCCCATTTTTTTCCATCGAATAGGCGACTCTCTCTCCGTGGTGTTCCAGTCATCAGTTGAAACGGCCCCCAGATTTGTGTGAGTTTATGTGTGGAGACCCACTGCTATCCCTGAAACAGTTGCTCTGGAGACTCGTGGTATGTTTTTGCCCAGGAATCTCCTGGCCTGGCTCCCTGTTTCAGCCTTCTTTTTTTTTCAGTTGAATGGGTGAGTCTGTCTCCCAGGCGTTCCAGTCACCAGTTGAAAAGGCACCCGGATTTGTGTGAGTTTTTGTGCAGAGACCTGCTGCACTGGCTGAAACAGCCACACTGGAGACTTGTGGTGCTTTTCCACCCAGGCATCTCCTGGCCTCGCTCCCCATTTCAGTCCCCATTTTATCAATTGAATGGCAACTCTGTCTCCCAGGCATTCCAGTCGCCTCTTGAAATGGTGCCTGGATTTGTGTGAGTTTTTGTGTGGGCACTCACCGCACAGCTGAAACAGCCTCACTGGAGACTTGTGGCACTTTTCCACCTGGGAATCTCCTGGTCTGTGGGCAATAAAAATTTATTTGGAAATGTGGTGACCACTCATCCTCTGCATTTTCACTGGGAGCTGCAATCCAGAGCTGTTCCTATTTGGCCATCTTGGATCCCTCCTTCCTCACATTCGATGAATGTTCTTTTAAATGTGTTGTTGAATTCAGTTTGTTACTATTTTTTTGAGAATCCTTACATCAATGGTCATCAGAGATTTTGGCTTGTTTTCTTTTTTTTGAAAAGTCTTTGGATTTTTGTAAATCAAGATAATACTGATCTTGTAGAATGAGTTTGGAATCATCCTACTCGCCTCTATTTTATGGAATAATTTGAGTAGAATTGGCATTATTTGTTTAATTGTTTGGTAAATTTCAGCAGTGATAACATTGTGTCCCAGGCTTTTGTTTGCTGGGGGACTTTATATTGTAATTTCAATCTTGTTACTTGTTACTGGTCTGTTTATGTTTTGGATTTCTTTATGGTTCAGTCTTGGCAGATTTTATGTGTCTAGAAATTTACCCATTTCTTCTAGGCTTTCCAATGTATTGGCATATAGTTGCTCATAGTAACCTCTAATAATCTTTGAGTTTCTGCAGTATTGGTTGCAAAATCTCTTTTTATCTCTGATTTTATTTATTTTGGTCTTCTCTATCATTTTCTTAGTCTCATTAAACTTTTTTATTATTTTCGTCTTTTGAAAATACTAAATTTTTGTTTTGTTAATCTTTGTATTATTTTCTCTATTTTAATTTTCTTTATTTCTGCTTTGATCTTTTTTATTTGTTTTCTCCTATGAATTTTCCCTTTCTGTTTTCATTGACCCACTGATCATTTAGGGGAATAATGTTTAAATTCCATGTGATTATATAGTTTTCAAAATTATTTTAGATTTCTTATATATATAGTTTTTTTCTATATATATATTTCTACTATATATATTTCATATATCTTTCTCTATATATAGTTGTATTCCATTGTGATCAGGGTAGATGTTAGTACTATTTAATTTTTTGGACGTTTTAAGACTTGTTTTATGGCCTAACATAATGATTTATCTTTGAAAATAATCCATGTGTTGAAGATAATGTGTATTCAACACCCATTAGATGAAATGTAAGTCTTTCTACATCTATCTCTTTCTTTACATTCTCTTTAAGTCCAATAACTCTTAGATTTGCCCTTTTAAAAATCTTTTAGGTGTGCTTCATTCTGTTTTGTTTGTTTGTCTTATTGTGTATTTTGAAACAGCCTGCCTTAAAGCTTACTATTATTCTGCTTGATCCTTTCTGCTATTACTAGACCCCAATATGTCTTTCAGCATGACACTCACATTTTTCACCTCCAGAATTTTTGCTTGATTCTTTTAAATTATTTAAATTTCATTGTTCAATTTATCTCATGGAATTCTTTTTTTTGTTTGTTTGTTTTTGTTTACATCACAACATCATTTATTATGTGAAGTTTTTACAATACAAACAAAAAATACAGAAATGCAATATATGAATACAGCTAAATGCAAAATGGTGACTTTTTTTCTTCAAGAGGACATGATTCCCATTTCTAGTAAAATAAAGAGACTCTATATAGGTAGAAACAGGTTGGTCATTAGCTATCTCATGGAATTCTAAATTTCTTCTCTGTATTATCTTGAATTTCTTTGAGTTTCCAGAAGACAGCTATTTTGAATTCTCTATATGAAGAGTTGCATATCTGTGTCTCCCCAAGGTTTGTCCCTGGTACTTTATTTAGTTTATTTTCTGAGGTTATGTTTTTCTGGATGGTCTTGATGCTGATAAAATTTTGGTGATGTTTGGGCATTGAATAATTACATATTTATTGCAGTCTTCACAGTCTAGGCTTGTATGTATCCATTCTTGGGAAGGCTTTCCAGGTATTTGAAGGGACTTAGCTGTTGTGATTAAGTTTGGGGGCACTATAGCTGTATTTCCATTAGTGGCACTCTAAGCCCAGTAACATCATATTTCTTGCAGATTTGTAGAGTACCACCTTGATGGTCTTAGATAAGATCTGGAATAATTTTCTGGATTTCCAAGAACAGACTCATTCTCTTTCCTTTCTTTATCCCAAACAGTCAGAGTCTCTCTCTCTCTCTTTTCTGAGCTTCCTGAAGCTGGGGGAGGGGTAACACAAACATCCCTGTGGCCACCGCCACTTGGACTGTCCTGGGCCTGATTTGAAGCCTACACAGTACTAGGCCTTGCCCAAGGCTAGCCGTAACTACTACCTGGGTACTACCTATGTTTGTCCAAGAACATAGGACTCTATAGATACCAGGTGGTTAAGCCAGATAATCTTGTGTCCTTCCCACCAGGAAAGCAAGATCTTCTAGGCCCCGACAGGTCTAGAAATGCCATCCAGGAGCCAGTGCCTGGAGGCAGGAAACTTTGATTTTACCTGGTGCTGTATTCTATTTTGGCTAAGATGGCACTGAGAACACAAGACAAAGTCTTTCCCACTCTTTCTTCCATTTCCTCAGGCAGAGGTGTTTCTCCCTTCTTCCACCACCAATACCAGTCCAGAAGCAGTACTGTCAATGTTTCCTTAAAGTGCAAGAACTCATCTATCAGTTTTTGCTAGGTCTGTGACTCACCTTCACAGCAGTGGTCTCCTCTCTTGCTCAGGGAAGGTCCAGAAATGTCATCCAAGATCAAAGACCTGGAATTGAGTACCCCAAGAGTACACTTGGTGCTCTCTTCCAGTGTGGCAATGCTAGTGCCCAAATTGTAAGAAAAAGTTGCCTTTATTCTTACCTCTCGTTTTCTCAAGCAGAAGGAATCTATCTATCTTCATAGCCATCAAAGCTGTGAACATGCTGGGTTAATCCTTATTCCAGCATGTCTCCTAGTCTCACCCAAGGCTCATGACATGTGTTCTCTTGTTATTGGTACTGATTATTCAAGGCCCAATCAGGGTTTTAATCATCAGGTAACAAATCTGGTCAGGACACGGTTCCTACTTGTAAGAGAGCAGATTCCCTTCAATTTCAAAGTGTGTCTAGAAATGTCATCCAGGAGTTAGGGCTGGGAATTTGGACCTCTTGCCTCTGCCTAGTGCCCTATTCTATTGTGGCTGAACTGGAATCCAAGTTGCAAAACAAAGTCCTGTTTATTCTTCCTTGTCCTCTCAAGCAGAAGAAAGGGGTTGCTTTTGGATCTGGTGGCTGCATTGCCTGGGGTTGATGTAAGCACTGCCTTAGCTGCCCCAGCTAGTATCCCACTAGGCCATGTGACTCCCAAGTCCATTGGTTTCTAGTCCAGCACAGCACTACAAATTGCTTAGAAATTGCAGTACTTCTGGTCTAGACAGTTTTTGAACTTTATTTAGGATCCTAGAGCACTTTAGCCCACAGTGGTGAGTCTTACCAAAACTCAGGTTCCAACTGCTAGGATGAGCAATTCCCTTTTGTCTAGGGCTGGTCTACATGCTCCCTTCACAGGCATCAGCTAAGTTCTTCCCAATGTTGGCAGCACTGCATTGCAATGTTAATTCCACATTCACTGTGCTCACTGTCTCTCAAATGCACAGATTCCCTCTCCATGCCGTGAGGCCACTGACACTGGGTGGGGGAAGGATGGTGTTGGCAATTCAAGACTCTCCTTCCTACCCTCTTCAGGCCTCTTTCACTAATATGAAGTTAAATAAGGTGCTGAAATCTCATCTGATTTTTGGTTTTTTATGAAGATGGTTTTTGAATAGGTAGTTATAAAAAAATTGTATTCTTGCAGGGAGGATGATCAGTGGAGGCTTCTATTTGGCCATCTTGCTTTACCTCATTCTGCATTTTTTTGTATGTACATTTTACCACTCAGCAATTTGCCCCCATATATTCTGCCTGAAAGAGGCTCTATGTCTTCCTTTCTTCAGTCAGGTCTCTGAGTAACCTAATTTCTCTCAGATGCCAGCATTTTTTTTGTCCTCTTCTCTCAGCAGTGCTGCTCTCTGAGGCTATCATGTACCACCTGTTTTGACAGCTGGGGACTAAGATTAACCGAGGGGAGTGTGATGTTGTTGGAAGGGGCTGAGTACACATAGAGCTCTGGCCTAAGTCCAGTTAGCATGGCTGTATCTGACCAGATACTGCAAACCCAACGCCTTGTAGCTTAAGTTTACTCAAAGGTAAATAACAACACGAGAGCCTGGCAATGTAATCCAGAGGAAGAAACATTGGAATGGCCTTAATCTCTTAAGTCTTTTTTCTCCAAGCTTCAGTTAAGACAAAGATTTTATATGTGACTTTTGGCAAATCACTTTTCTTTCTGTACTTCAGTTTTCTCATCATGCTTACAGAATTTTTAAAACTTGTAGTCAATTTCACCTGATGTCAAATTGGCTCTTCGATAAGCTCTGTGATCTTAGCTCCAACATTCTATAATTAAGTGCTGACAACAAAAAGCAAGGCCCAGGGGTACTGATACTAACAAGAATTCCTAGGGTTGACAGCAGGTCAGTTTCAAGAGAGAAACAGAAACCTGGGACAAACATCACCAGAAAATACGTGGTGAAATGACAGTAGATATGGGAGAATAGAGGGCTTTGGATAGGAATGGACTAGGGCAACCTGACACCTAAACAAGCATTTTAATGCTTTGCAGTATTGTTCTGGCCTATAGTAACACTTTATTGTTCAGAGCCTTGCAACATCTCACCAGACTTCTTGCTGCTGTCTTCCCTGCCCAACCACCACCCAGTTCTCAGTGCACATGACCTCAAGGTTGGATTTCCTGAAGTACAACCTCATTCATATCAACCACTTTCTTAATAATATCAACCACTGGCTTTTTATGGCCTACAGAAAAAAAAATACACTTTTTCACCTTGCATTCAAAGTCCTTCATGATCTGCTCTCAACTAGTTTCTAAATTTTAGACACTTCTACCCTGCAGGTACTGAATTAACAAGTCACATTGGATTGTTTTTCCTTCAGCATGTAGTGTCTATACTCATTTTAGTAAAAAATCCTGTCCACCCTTTGTGGTCCATTTTAAATGGTCTCATGGTGCTGTACTCTCCTCTGCATCTTTGGAGTACTCTGTTAGTGCTCCTTAATAGGCACTTTCCATATTTTGACTTGTGTATTTTGATATTTCTATTTTAGACTTCTCTTGCTTTGGTGTACCTTTCCAGAGGGTAGTAGCTTTACGTAATTTATATCTGCATTTATTTCCTCCACTCAGCCCCTACCACTGTTCCTACTATGATGCTTTGTACATTGTGACTCAATAAATATTTTTTGAATCAAATTCACTGATTTAAATATCTGTTCCCTTCCAACTCAATTCTTATTTGTTCTGTTTTCTAAGTAATAGAGATGGATTTTTAGCTATAAGTCTTTTAGAAAGCTATTATCTGGAAGGGTACTTGGATACCAATTTTAAGAGTATATTCCAGCTTTAGCCTGATTTTGACCCCTGTTAAAACCTGCAAATCCCTTAATATGCTGTGAATAGCTAAGAGTAGAGTTGGAAAACAACTGAAATAGGGTCTATTGAGTTATAGCAAAGTCTTTTGGAATTGAAATTAGGACAATAACCATAATGACTTGCTTTCAGATGTTTTATATATTTCCCTCTTCTATTTTTCCCATACCAAGTTTATAGGATCTCCACACAACAAGGCAGCCTATTGAAAGATGACAGGCAGACAGGGTTCCAGAAGTCTTGTCTATGCCATACATTTCATTGTGCCAATATCCCAAGGAAAATCATAGTACATGCTATTCATAAACTTTTATTCTAGAGAAGACTAAATAGTTTTTTGATGGGACAACTGATAACATTTTCTAAAATATAAAGAGGTAAAAGAACATGTGTGATCACCTCTATAGGGCCCATTATCTACTTAATACAGAATTAAGTTGTGTGTCAAGAAAAGCAGATGAATCTTGGGAAGAATAGTGAGTTTTGTGGCTCTATAACTTGTCCTATTTCAACTCTCTGCTTCCATCTCTCCAGCAGCCATGAAAATCAGAAACTCAAAATTAGGGTAAAACCCAGCAGCCTGGCAGCCACGAGAAGTGGACATTTGGAGATGGAGCTCTTTAACTTTCATTTTCAGAGAATTTTTACTATTTGACTTGTGTGATGGTTTGCTGGAGGACACCCCTTTGGAAGACTATATTTGACTGGAATCAGAGTTTATCCAGTAGAAAAAGCCCTTCTCCTCAGGGGCATTTGTTGAAAACAATTACAGACAATGGTTTAACTTCACAGGTGCATACGGCAGTGGATAACAGATGGAAAAGCCAATAAGATAACCAAACATCTTGAAAAGAAAATATGTAGAATTATGTGTCTGTAGAGGCTTTGAAAAATTCTAACATATTTCTGAGAATCTAGGAGGGTACAGGCCTCTTTTGGGCTGTGTGCATCACGAGGATGTGTGAATGCTCAGAGAAGACCCAAGGAGATTCTACTTTAACACTTACAGAACTTTTACACTTTGTGCAAGCAGGAAGTAAAGAAGTTGTTCCAACACACACACACACACATACACACACACACACACAGACACACATACACACCCCCCCCCCACACACAAAGAATCTTTTGAAAAGACTGTGGGACTTATTGGTTTAACATGTTTGGGGAAATCTGTTTTTAGTAATTAGCTGATTATTAAGCTAATTGAGCAGAGACTTCAGTGACAATTCAAGACAAATAATACAGGCCTTACAAAATTAGTTTCAAAAAGACAGAAAACAAACTAACATAAACAACAATAATCTTCAGGGAAGTGGGAGGAGAATCTAACATCCAAAAATTACACATAATATTATTTGAAATGTTCATTTTCTCAGATGAGACATGCAAAGATATAAGAAAGTATGGCTTATACAAAGTTAAAAAAGATATTTCCCCTGAGGAAGTCCAGATGTTGGACTCACATGACAAAGATTTTAATTTAGCTATTATAAACATGTTCAAAGAATTTAAGGAAAATATGTTTAAAGAACTAATGAAAATAATTATAATGTTATTTTACCACACAGAAAAGATAAAGCAGAAATCATCTATCAACAAGTAGAAATTCTGGAATTGAAAAGTACAATGACTGAAATGAAAAATTCATTACAATGGCTGAGCAGCAGATTTGAGCAGCAAGAAGGAAGAATCAGCATACTTGAAGATAGGTCAAAGAGAATTATTCAGATCAAAGAATAGAAAGAATAAAGAATTTAAAGAATGTAGAAAAATGAACAGAGTCCCAGAGACCCATTGGACATGATCAAATGCACCAACATATGTATAATGTGAATTCCAGATGGAGAGGAGGGAGACAAAGAATACAGAATATTTGAGTGGTTTATGGTAAACGCTCTAAACTTTGATGAAAAACATTAATCTGTACATTCAAGAAGAACAATGAACTCCAAGTAGAATGAACTCAAAGACAGCCACACCTAGATATAGCACAATAAAAGTGTTGAAATTCAATGATAACGATAATACTGAAAGCAGCTTATGAGAAGATTTTTATTATGTATAAAAGGATCTTCAAAAAAAGATTATGAGAAATTATAGAGGCCAGAAGGCAATGAAGTAACATATTTAAAGTGCTGAAATAGTAATTATAAACCAATAATTTTATATCAAGAAAAACAGCCCTTCAGAAATATAAGAGAAAATAAGACATTCACCAATTAACAAAAATAAAATCTCTAGAAAGCCTTACCTACAATAACTACAAAAAGAGTCTTTAGGTTAAGATGAATCAGTGCTATACAATGACTTGAATCCCCATGTAGAAATAAATAGCACTGACAATAGTAACTAAATTGTAAGTGATGGTATAAATGTATTATAAGACAGCTGTATAAAGCAATAATTTTAAATCTGTTTAATGGGGACATAATGTATATAGATGCAATTTACATTACAATAGTGGCATAAAGGAAGGGTAAATAATGGAATTCCATATGATAAAAATGTTTTGTATACTATTGAATTAAATTGGAATTAATATGGACTAGATTCTGATAATATATAAAATTGAATCCCTATGCATATCACAGAGAAAACAAATTTAAAAATATGGTAGGAGAGGCAGAGCAAGATGGCAGAAGAGAGGGCTCCATTGATTGTCCCCCTACACAAGGACACCAATTTAACAACTATCTACAGAGTAAAAACACCTTTATAAGAACTAAAAATTACATGAGGCCTCAAATTACATGGTTTTAATTTTGTATCACTGAAAGAGGCACTGAAAACCTAGAAATAACTGCATTGAATTGCTGATGTCACTCTTCCCTACCCTTCGGCAGTGGCACCCTGGTGCAGAGTGTCTCTGGATGCCGAGGAAGGGAGAACACAGTAATTGTGAGTCATTGAATATAGTGCTGTCTTGTTAGAGTAGAAAGGAAATCTGGACCAAACTTAGCTGATGCCTACCCATAGAGGGAGCATGTAAACCAGCCCTAGCCAGAGGAAAATCGCTGATCCCAGCCCTCTCAACTTGAGTTCCTGCAAACCTTGTCACTGAAGGCTAAAGCCCTCTGTGTCTCTAAGCAAACTTGAAAGGCAGTCTAAGCCATAGGGACTGCAACTTTTAAATGAATTCTAGTGCTGAACTGGGCCCAGAGACAGTGGATATAGGAGGTGGGGCATGTGATCTAATGAGATATCAGCTGGGGCAGCTAAGAGAGTGCTGGCATCACTCCTTCCTTAACACCAGACTTCACAGCTCATAGCTCCAAGAGACATCTTTCTTCTGCTTGAGGACAGGAGAGGGAAGAGTGGAAAGGACTTTGTCTTGCATTCTGGTTACCAGCTCAGCCACAGCAGAATATATCCTGGGTCATAAGGGAACCTGCTGCCTTGAAGGAAATAGACTATTCCAGGCAGCACTAATAACCTGCTAATTGAAGAGCCTTTGCAAACTGAATAACCAGCAGCTATATTAAGGTACTACATTGTAGGCCTTTGGTAAGCCTCTGAATCTTACTGGCTTTAGGTGATACTCAGCACATTACCAGCTGTGGTGGGTACCGCACAAAACTCCTCCTTGAGAAAAGCAGAGGGAAAAGTAAAGAAAACTTTGTCTTGCACTGTAGGTAACAGCATGGCCACAGTAGTGTAGAGCACCAAGTGAGGTTTTGTGGTTTCTGACTTCAGGACTTGACTTTTGAATGGCATTTCTGAGCCTGCTCTGGGTAAAAGTGAAGCCCCTTGCCCTGAAGCATGAGTCTTAGGTTAGGCAGAATTCACCACAAGCTGACGTAAGAGAATTTGGGTCTTAAGGGAAAATCACCAAGTAGTCTGGTGCTAGCAGTCTGGCAGTACTTTTGTGGCCTCTGATGTCAGTGGCTATGGAGTGAGGCTTCTCTGCCTTTGAAAATAGGAAGAAGAGTGAGAATAACTGTGTCATGTGATTTGAGTGCCAGCTTAGCCACAGTACCATAGAACACTGGGTAGTCTTCTAAGGTTTTTGACTCTAGTCCCTGAATCCTGGCTGGCTCCTCTGGGCCCATTCAGGGCCTGGAGGATCTTGCTGCCCTGAGGGGAAAGACACAGGCCTACCTGGCTTTGCCACCTATGGATTGTAGATCCTCCAGCTGGTAACTTAGTACAATGTAGTGCTAAAAATGAATAAATAATGTATCAAAAATAGTGAAACACAGCAAAAACATCTCTCAAAGTGACATTTATGGCTGTAAATGCCTACATTTAAAATAGAAAGATCTTAAATTAATAACCTCTTAAGTGGGAGTTGAACAATGAGAACACACAAACACAGGAAGGGGAACATCACACACCAGGGCCTGTTGGGGGCAAGGGGAGGGAGAGCATTAGGACAAATACTTAATGTATGCAGGGCTTAAAACCTAGATGCTGGGTTGATAGGTGCAGCAAACTACCATGGCATAGGTATACCTATGTAACAAATCTGCCTGTTCTGCAAATGTATTCTAGAACCTAAAGTAAAATTTTAAAAAAGAAATAGGCTATTGTATAAACAGTAATACACTAACAAATTATATAACTTATGAAAATGGAAAAGAGCCCTACTGAAACTGACTCAAGAAGCAATAGAAGCTTGTAACAAGTAAAGAAATTCGATTGATCGTGAAAAACCTTTCCATAATAAGAAGTCCATGAAAAGATGACCTTGATACAGTTTGGTTATTTGTCTTCATCAAATTTCATGTTGAAATTTAATCCCCAAATTTTGATGTTGGGTCTGGGGGAAGATAATTGGATCCTGAAGGCGAGTTTTTCATTTAGCACCATCTCCTGGATGCTGTGCTCGAGATACCAAATAATTTCTCTTGAGATCTGACTGTTTAAAACGGTGTGGCACCCTCTCCTTCTCTCTTGTTCCTGTTCTTTCCATGTGATAAGCTGGCTTCCCCTTTGCTTTGTTACACGTAGAAGAATCTTAGATTTATAGCTTAACATATGAAAAGGGTCTCGGTTTACAGTCTCAGGAATTACATATGAAAACTATCTCGGTTTACAGTCTTAGGAATGAAAAGGGACCATTGATCTGAGATGCCTGGTTGTCCCTCTTCACCCAGCCCTTTGAGGCTCTCACCATTTTATAATATTAGTGAGAGGTCTCACTTTCATTCTCACTTTCCAGATTTTCTGAAGAAACCGACTGATAATATTTTATATAATACATTTGTGATGTCATTCTTTGGCTAACTACAGTAGTGATGAATCCCCTAATCATCTGAAGGAACAGGGGGAGTAGACAAGGGAGCAGTAAACAAACACCTATTATTATTATAACACTTATGCCGAGGGTTTTGAATCCTCCCAAGGATGAGAACCAACCTCCAAAGAAGGACTCAGGGTTAAATCCGTGCCACACCTGTACAGGCACGTGTGCCAGTTTGGTAGTGTCTCGCACAATATCCTCTAATGCTTGCCCCTGGTCATCTATGTGCAGACAGCAGTTGGTTAGATTGAATTTTCCACAGACTCCCCCTTCGGCTGCTAGCAAATAATCTAGGGTCAGCTGGTTCTGATAAATTGCGTTTCTCATCTGAGTTTTTTGTTGGGCCAAGAGGGACAAGCTATGCACGTTTCATTAGTATTTCCAAAACAGCCTACGACCGGATGATCTGGTTGAGCATGTAAATAGGGGTCTGGTATCCCTATGAGCCATCCTCAGCCCATGTGGCTGGTCCATAGTACTCAATAATTCTCTCCGGTAGCCACTCATCATCTGTCCAATCCCCTATTTTTAGGTCTTTCTTCTGCCTAGCGGAGTAGACTGGATACCCTAACAGCTCACCTGTCTTAACAGATAATAGGAAGAAAGAGGGCTTAATGATGCCTATGACACAGCTACCTGTCCATCTCATGGATTGCACACCTTATATTGAGTACCATTATATAAACAGGTTCCCTTTTGTGTCCCTGTACATTTATATGAACTGCAGGACAGAAGAATGGCAGTAAATTTTACATCCTACCTGGTGTACATACTTAGGGCATTCTTCAAAATTAGTTAATGTTCCTACTGTGCAAGTCCAAATATTAAGAAGAACAAGTCCCACGATGAATTTCCTCATGCTTCCGCCATGCGTGGACCAGCCAGCTTCCGGGATGTGGCTGGAGCAAGGCTTGTTGTCCTTTTTAAGGTGATTCTGCAGTCCTTGCCTTGGTCTAAGTCTCAGCTGTTGCTGGTTTTTACATGGCTGTTGTGGATTCAGGCTGGGATTCCCTCTACCTTCATGACTGTGGGATTGGTCAGGTCTGAGGTCCTTTCCATTGTGGCTTTAGAGGGGCTGTACTCACGTCCTTTATCCACACATGGTTACCTAGTGAGAAAGGGTGAATTGGGAAGAAAAAGGCTTACAGGACATTTGTTATTTACTTAGGTTGAAGTATCCTAAGCGATTCTCCTTAGCGCTGGTAACTAGCATCCTAACTCAATATCTCCCCACTCCCGAGGAGTTCCTAGGAGTGCCCAAAGTAGGGGAGGGGGCCTATGGTATAAGACTTAATAGGGGAATATCCTGTTTTTCCCAAAGGGGGTGCCTCTAATTTTGAATAACCCCAAGGGAAGTGCCTGCACCCACTCTAATCTTGTTTCCTGACACACATTCCCTAAGCTGTTTTTGATGGTCCGGTTCATTTTTTCCACTTTTCCGGAACTCTGGGGTTGGTAAGCAGTGTGCAGTTTCCAGGTAATACCCAAGGCCATTGCTGTTTTCCAGACTAAATCTGCCACAAATGCTGGTCCATTGTCTGCTCCGATGTGCAGTGGCAGTCCAAACCTAGGGATAAGATCTCAAAGCAGCAAATGAGTTACTTCATGGGCTCTTTCAGTCCCACCCAGAGTATGTGCACACCAGGACCAACAAATATTTATGTCCCCCACACTTGGACATTTCAATAAAGTCTACCTGGAGATCTTCAAATGGAGCTGCTCCATAAGCTTGAATTCAAGGGGGAATAGTTGGTCCCTGCTCGTGTTGTGTTGCCAACATGTAATGCATCGCTGTGCCACAGTTTTGGTCAAGGCTGCTAAGTGTGAGATGTAAAAGTACCAGCTCAACATCTTTTCAAATGACTCTTGACCTAAATGAGTGGTCTCATGTATGGCTTGTACAACTGCTGCCCCAGCAACTGTGGTACTGCTATTCTTCCATTCGGCAGTTGGATCCATCCTTCTTTAATCAGTTGTCCCCTTCTGTCTGGAGAAAGTCTCTTTCCTCTTTAGAGTAAGTAGGTATTAGATCAGGGATCTGGGGAATCAGCAGGGCTGTAACTGCTATTCGATAGGGGGCAGATGCTGCCCTACGAGCTGCTGAATCTGCTCGAGAATTTCCCAGGGCCACGGAGGTGTGGGCCCATTGATGTCCTTAGCAATGCACGACTGTCACCCTCCAGGGCTTCCAGACTGCTTCTAGCAGCTGCAAACTTTCATGCTGATACTTTATTTCTTCTCCCCCTGAAGTTAACAGGCCTCTCTCTTTGTATAGTGATCCATGTACTTGGAGAGTCAGGAAGGCATATCGAGAGTCAGTGTAAATGTTTACAACCTTATCTTTACTCAGCTCTAAGGCTCGAGTTAAAGCAGTAAGTTCAGCCTCCTGAGCTGAGGTGCCCTGAGGCAGGGATTTGGCCTCGATTACAGTGTCCAGAATTACCACAGAGTAGCCTGCACATCTTTCTTCTTGTGGATTGACAAAGCTGCTCCCATCCACATACAACACCCAGTCTACTATGGTCCGTGGCTGATCCTGAAGATCAGGCCTGCTGGAATAGACTGTCCAGGACTTCAACACAGTTGTGTTCAATGGGACCCTCTGACACTGGGAGCAAAGTGGCAGGGTTTAAGGTGTTGCAGAATTCAATGGTGATAAGGGGATTTTCATATAGCAGGCCCTGGTATTTGGTTGGCCTAACATTTGATAACCAATGGTGCCCTCTGGTATTCATTAGAGTCACTACTGTGTGGGTTGCCTTGGTATTTAAGTTCTGTTCCAGAGTTAGCTTGTCTGCTTCTTGTGCCAGCAGAGCAGTTGCTGCCAGGGCCCTTAAGCATGGGGGCCATCCTTTGGAAACTCCATCCAGCTGCTTGGAGAGGTAAGCTACAGGCTTAGGGCCAAGGTCCTACTGTTTGGACTAGGACCCCAACTGCCACTTTTTCTCTTTCTGCCGCATATAATGTGAAGGGCTTTGTTAAATCAGGCAGCCCCAAAGCTGGAGCTGACACTAGTTTCATTTTCAGTTCCTGATAGGCCTGACGCTGCTGGGATCCACATTCAAAGGGCTCCTTGTCTGCCCCCTTTGTCACATCATAGAGGAGTTTGGCTAGCACTGCGAAGTTTGGAAATCCACAATTTACAAAACCCACTGCTCCCAGGAGCTCTCTCACCTGACCTTTAGTCTCAGGTTCTGTCACTTTGGAAGCAGCTTGCTTCCTCTCTGCTTCTAGGCTGTGTTCCCCCTTCCGGATGGTGAGCCTCAGATATTGCATTTGCTTTTTGGCAAATCTGAGCTTTCCTTTTAGACACTTTATACCCACAGTCCTCCAGGTGCCAAAGTAAGGCATTTGTTTGTGCACCCAATGGCCATGGGGTGTTGCAATAGAAGGTTATCAGTATACTGGGGCAGCACTCAAGCAAGAAGCTTCTGGGGGGCAGTCACAGGCTGATGCCTCCCCAAGGATGATGAGAGAGTTTTTGAGCCCCTGGGAAGCTGGGTCCAGGTGTATTGAGTGTTTACACTTGTTTCTGGGTTTCTCTCATTGAAATGCAAATAGTTTTTGACCCTCCGAGGGCAGTCCAATGCTAAGGAAGTATTCTTTAAGTCCAATTAAGTGAACCAACTATCCTCTGCTGGCACTAATCCCAACTGCATGTATGAGTTGGGTGCAAAGCCATGCAAGCCCTGCATGGGCCGGGGAGATAATATCAGTCTTCTGCGTCTGGCTAGGAAATCTCCAACCTCCTTCCCACGGGGACAATGAGAGCCTGGATGACCCCTGCCTGAGGCATTTTTAGCTGCAGGGAGTCTCTTTGTTGAATGGGATAGTGGCCCTTGATTTGCACAACAGGTTTTGCTGGAGAAGGGGAACAGGGGCAGTCCATTAAGTACAAGAAAGTCTGTTCTGTTAATACCTTAATAGCTCTAACAATATTGGTTCTGTTTTTTTCCATGGGGTGATACAGGGCTGTTGTCTGGACTGTGAGCTCTTTGGGGGCATATGAGTCTGGCCCCCCTCTCTTTTAGTCCAGTGGCCCTTCCATTAGATTGAACAGAGCCCCTTCACTTTTTATCTGGATCCTTGTGCTTAGGATCACCCTGTTCTCCCATTAACTGTGGGCATTTTTTTCCCAATGTCCTATTTCTCGACAAAATGCACACTGATCGCGTTGCAGGCGTGAGCGGGCAGACTGTGGGGCTTTCCAGGAACCCCCTTTTTTCCATGCTTTTGGGGGCATTCCTTTCATAGCAGCAGCTATCAAGTCAGCTTCTGCTGAGCCTGACGTTTCCTTTCCCTATGATTTTCCCTCTGGCTTACCGTCTTTTGGTTTACAAACACCTGGTTAGCTACTTCCAATAACTGAAGTATTCATGCATGCAAATCCTGCCTCTTTCTGCCACTGAATTTGCCTGGACTTGGGAGTGCACGTTTCTTAGCGGCGAGGGGGATGGTGGTTTCTAGCAGCCTGTCCCTTGGCTACTAAAACAGTTGCTGCCTGCTCTCTTAGCAACTTTGGAGGGTTTAACACTAACTGCAACCACGAGTCTATGTATGGAAATTGATCAAGGTGTTCTAGCTCACCGTATATAACCTCATGCCTTACTTTGGAGACAAGGGGCCTGTGTAGGGTCCCCTCTGGGGGCCAACCTACCCTAAATGCTGGCCAATCTTCTCTACATAAAACACTTAATTTCTCAGTTGTCATATTTACTTTATAATTCCCACTAAATCCCTTCTTGAAATTTTTCAGCATGGTTTCTAAAGAGGTGGGCTTTCTATGGTAGTGACTCATATTAACACTTCAACGAAACAATTCCCACAGTTAGGAGAATGTTAGTTCACTCACAGCAGTTCCTGCCTAGCAAGATGCAGCACAGAGCACTCTCCGATTTATATTCACTTCAATCCTTTTACAATGCCCAGAGGCTTCTTCACTCAGCCTTATGTGGCTGTCTCTAATTCTTACAAATTGCTCAAAGCTTGAGGCCCTTCCTAATGGGCCTGATACCTTTTACTACTGATGAGTCCAGTTGGACACATCTACACACACAGACACACATCCAATTGCTCTCCTTCCAATTCAAAACCATAAGCAAAAGCTTCCAAGGTTAGTTACAGAGAGAGCTACCTTCAAAAGTGCCGATCTGGCACCTGTGGGTGATCAGGCCACGCTTCCACCCAAAATGGGGTGGGCTACTTTCCCAGGTTCAATCTTACCAAATTCACAGACGCACATCCAATTGCTCTTCTTCCAATTCAAAACCATAAGCAAAAAGCTTCTAAGGTTAGTTACAGAGAGAGCTACCTTCAAAAGTATGGATCTGGCACCCGTGGGTGATCAGGCCATGCTACCACCCAAAATGGGGTGGGCTACTTTCCTGGGTTCAATCTTACCAAATTCAGTGGTCTGGACTTGCCCAAATACTCGTTCCTCCTCAGTGTTCAGCCACTGGGTAGAGCCACACTGCAGGACCTCACTGCTCCACTCTGGTGAGGCTTTTCCACTGGGCAAACACCTGCCCAGGAGTGCTCTTAGGATGCATCACCCTAGTGAGCAGGAGTCCCCCTGCAGGGATGCTCCACAGGGCTAGGCAAACCACCTAAGAGGCTTTTTTCCACCATCTGCTATCTGAGACTTGCTTCCCGGCCAACACACCAAAAATGTAGCAGGAGCGGCCGTGGGAAACAGATCTCTCAGACACTGAATACAGGAGGAAGGAAGGTTTATTCGGCTGGGAGCAAGGTGGCATAGTTGCCTAACAGCCAATTCTGTTTTTTTTTTTTTTAAATTTTTAACAAAAGACAAATCATAGTTTCATAAACTCTCATGTTTACTTCAGCATTATTCATAATAGCCAAGGAAAAAAACAACCTATGTTCATCTACAAATTTTTAAAGAAAAATTAATACCAATACTTCCCAAAGTCTTTCATAAAGTAGAATAGGTAAGAACACATTTAAACTCAGTTTGTGAAGCCAATATTATTCTGTTATGCAAACCTTACAATAGTAAGACTAATATACTTCATGGACATAAATTCAAAAATTTGTAACATAACAATAGTAAACTGAATCCAGCAACATATAAAAAGAATTATACACCATGACATAGTCAGATTTTATTTGTACATGCAAAGTTGGTTAAACAACTAAATATCAATAATGTAGTATACTATATTCTTAAAATAAAGAACACAAACCTCTGATCATTTCAACAGGTGTTGAGAAAACAGTTAAGAAAATTCAATATCAATTCATAACAAGAATGTTTAAGAAGTTAAGAGAAGGGAAATTCCTGACTATGATAGAGGGCATTTGAAAATTTTACAGCTAACATTATATTTAATAATAAAAGATGAATGCTTCCTCTGTAAGATTAGAAACAAACCAAGGATGTCTTATCTTGCCATTTTAATTTAACATTGTAGCAAGAGCTCTAACCAATGCAATTAGAAAGAAATAAATTAATATTCAAATTGGAGAGTAAAAGGGAATTTTTTCTATTTTTAATTTTTATAAGTACATATTAGATATATATATTTATGGGTACATGAGATAATTTGATAAAGGAATAGACTGCTTAATAATCACATCAGGGTAAATGGCATATCTATTACTTCAAGCACTTTTTTTGTGTGTGTTTAAAACATTTCTAGTATACTCCTTTAGTTACTTTAAAATATACAATAAATTATTGTTGACTGTAGTCACCCTGTTGTGCTATCAAGTACTAGGTGTTATTTTTTCTGTATAACTATAGTTTTGTACTCATTAACGATTCCCACACCCTTGTCCCCCATTATGCTTGACAGCCTCTGGTAACCATTCTTCTACTCTCTATCTTCATGAATTCAATTGTTTTAACTTTTGGCTTTCACAAATGTCTGAAAACATGTAAAATTTGTCTTTCTGTTCCATCCAAGTTGTCACAAATGGCAAGATCTCATTCGTTTTATGGCGGAATAGTACTCTATTCTATTGTGTATATGTAACACATTTTCTTTATCCATTCCTTTATTGATGGAAACTTAAGTTGCTTCCAAAACTTGGCTTTTGTGAATAGTGTTGCAATAAATAAGGGGTGTAAAGATCTGATTTCCTTTCCTTTGGATATGTACTTAGAAGTAAGATTGCTGGATTACATGTTCACATTGATGTTGAACTCCTGGGCTCAAGTAATCCTCTTACCTCAGGTTGCCAAATTGCTGGGATTACAGGTCTAAGCCAACACACTGAACCATATATCAGTTTTATTGTGTTGAAGTATGTTTCTTCTATACCCAGCTCCTTGATGGTTTTTATTATGAAGGGGTGCTAACTTTCATCAAATTTCTTTTATTGTATTTTAGGTTTTAGGGTACATGTGAAGAACATGCAAGATTGTTGCATAGGTACACACATGGCAGTGTGATTTGCTGCCTTCCTCCCCTTCACATATATCTGACATTTCTCCCCATGCTATCTCTCCCCACCTCCCCACCCCCCGCTGTCTCTCCCCTATTTCCACTGGACAGGCCCCAGTGTGTGATGCTCCCCTCCCTGCATCCATGTGTTCTCATTGTTCAACACCCACCTATGAGTGAGAACATGCGGTGTTTGACTTTCTGTTCTTGTGTCAGTTTGCTGAGAATGATGGTTTTCAGGTTCATCCATGTCCCTACAAGGGACACGAACTCATTGTTTTTGATGGCTGCATAATATTCCATGGTGTATATGTGCCACATTTTCCCTGTCCAGTCTATCATCGATGGGCATTTGGGTTGGTTCCAGGTCTTTGCTATTGTAAATAGTGCTGCAATGAACATTCATGTGCATGTGTCCTTATAGTAGAATGGTTTATAATCCTTTGGATATATACCCAGTAATGGGATTACTGGGTCAAATGGAATTTCTATTTCTAGGTCCTTGAGGAATCGCCACACTGTCTTCAAAAAGGGTTGAACTAATTTGCATTCCCACCAACAGTGTGAAAGTGTTCCTATTTCTCCACATCCTCTCCAGCATCTGTTTTCTCCAGATTTTTTAATGATCACCATTCTAATTGGCGTGAGATGGTATCTCAATGTAGTTTTGATTTGCATTTCTCTAATGACCAGTGATGATGAGCATTTTTTCATATGTTTGTTGGCCTCATGTATGTCTTTTTTTGTGGTGTCTGTTCATATCATTCACTCATTTTTGAATGGGATTGTTTGATTTTTCTTGTAAATCTGTTTTAGTTCTTTGTAGATTCTGGATATCAGCCCTTTGTCAGATGGGGAGACTGCAAAGTATTTTTCCCATTCTGTTGGTTGCCAATTCACTTTAATGACTGTTTCTTTTGCTGTGCAGAGGCCGTGGAGTTTGATTAGGTCCCATTTGTCCAGTTTGGCTTTTTTTGCCAATGCATTTGGTGTTTTGGTCATGAAGTCCTTGCCTACGCCTATGTCCTGAATGGTTTTGCCTAGGTTTTCTCCTAGGATTTTTATGGTGTTAGGTCTTAAGTTTAAGTCTTCAATCCATCTGGAGTTAATTTTACTGTAAGGTGACAGGAAGGCGTCCAGTTTCTGCTTTCTGCACATGATCACACCTACTCTAAAACTGACCACAAAATTGGAAGTAAATCACTCCTCAGCAAATGCAAAAGAATGGAAATCATAACACTGTCTCAGACCGCAGTGCAATCAAGTTAGAACTCAGAATTGTGAAACTAACTCAGAACCGCATAGCCTCATGGAAACTGAACAACTGGCTCTTGAATGTTGAATGGATAAAAAATGAAGGCAGAAATAAAGATGTTACTCAAAATCAACTTGAACAAAGACACAACATACCAGAATCTCTGGGACACATTTAAAGCACTGTCTAGAGGAAAATATATAGGAATAAATGCCCACATGAGAAGCAAGGAAAGATCTAAACTTGACACCCTATCATCAAAATTGAAAGAGCTAGAGGAGCGAGATCAGGAAAACCGAAAATCTAGCAGAAGACAAGAAATAACTAAGATCAAAGCAGAACTGAAGGAGATAGAGACACAAAACACCCTTCAAAAATCAATAAATAAAGCAGGTGGTTTTTTGAAAAGATCAAAAAAATGGACAGACCACTAGCTAGATTAATAAAAAAGAAAAGAGAATAATAAAATAGATGCAATAAAAAATGATAAAGGGGATATCACCACAGATACCACAGAAATGCAAATCATCATCAGAGATTATTACAAACAACTCTATGCACATAAGCTAGTAAACCTGGAAGAAATGGATAAATTCCTGGACACTTGCATCTTCCCAAGCCTATACCAGGAAGAAGCTGAAACCCTGAATAGACCAATAACAAGGTCTGAAGTTGAGGCAGCAATTAAGAGCCTACCACCCAAAAAAAGCCCAGGTCCAGATGGGTTCACAGCTGACTTCTACTAGACATATAAAGAGCAGCTGGTACCATTCCTTCTGAAACTATTCCAAACAAT
>NW_016108020.1:505254-532524 GCF_001604975.1 Cebus imitator
CAGCAGCCCTTTATGCTAAAAACCCTCAATAAGCTAGGTATCGATGGAACATATCTCAAAATAATAAAAGCTATTTATGACAAACCAACAGCCAATATCACACTGAATGGGCAAAAACTGAAAGCATTCCCCTTGAAATCTGGCACTAGACAAGGATGCCCTCTCTCACCACTCCTATTCAATACAGTATTGGAAGTTCTAGCCAGAGCAATCAGGCAAGAAAAAGAAATAAAGCGTATTCAAATAGGAAAGGAGGAAGTCAAATTGTCTCTATTTGCAGACGACATGATTGTATATCTAGAAGAGCCCATCATCTCAGCCCAAAATCTCCTGAAACTGATAAGGAAGTTCAGCAAAGTCTCAGGATACAAAATCAATGTGCAAAAATCACAAGCCTTCCTATACACCAAAAACAGATTTAAAGAGAGCCAAATCAAGAATGAACTGCCCTTCACAATTGCTACAAAGAGAATAAAATACCTAGGAATACAACTAACAAGGAACATAAAGAACCTCTTCATGGAGAACTACAAACCACTGCTCAATGAAATAAGAGAGGACACAAACAGATGGAGAAACATTCCGTGTTCATGGTTGAGAAGAATCAATATCGTGAAAGTGGCCATACTGCCCAAAGTAATTTACAGAGTCCACAGTATCCCCATCAAGCTACCAATGACCTTCTTCACAGAACTGAAAAAATCCACCTTAAACTTCATATGGAACAAAAAGAGAGCCCACATAGCCAATTCAATTCTAAGCAAAAAGAAGAAAGCGGGAGGCATCACACTACCAGACTTCAAACTATATTACAAGGCTACAGTAATCAAAACAGCATGGTACTGGTACCAAAACAGGGATGTAAACCAATGGAACAGAACAGAGGCCTCGGAGGCAACACAACACATCTGCAGCCATCCAATCTTTGACAAGCCTGACGAAAACAAGCAATGGGGATAGGATTCCCTGTTCAATAAATGGTGTTGGGTAAACTGGCCAGTCATCAAATTTTTTATCATCAATTTTAATAATCATATGGGTTTTGTCCTCTGTGCTGTTGATATGCTGTATCACATTGATTGATTACAATATATGTTAAGTCATTTTTATTTTCCTGCGTTAAATCCTATTTGGTAATGATTGATGATCTTTCTAACATGTCATTTAATTTAGTTTGCTAGTATCTGTGAAGGACTTCTGTATCAATGTTCATCAGAGATATTGAAATGTGGTTTTCTTTTTTTGATGTGTCTATCTCTGGTTTTAGTATAAGGATAACGCTGGCCTCATAAAAAGAGTTTAAGAGTTCTGTCTTCCTCTGTTTTTCACAATAGTTTGAGTTTGACTCCTGGGCTTTTATCTGCTGGGAGAATTTTTTATTACAGCTTCAATTTTATTACTTGTTATTGTTCTGTTCAGGTTTTGAGTTTCTTCATTGATTATTATTGGTAGTTTGTATATGCATAGGAATTTACTTGTTTCATCCAGATTTTTCAGTTTATTGGTGTATAGTTGCTCATAGTAGACTTTAGTGATCCTTGAATTACTGCAATATCAGTTGTAATGTCTCCGTTTTCATTTCTGATTTTATTTATTTGTATATTCTCTCTTTTTCTTAGTTAAACTACAGATTTGTGATTTTTAAAAAATCTTTTCAGAAATCCAAGTTCTATTTTGTTGATCTTCTCTATTGTTATCCTTGTTTCAGTTTTACTTATTTTTGCTCTGATTTTTATTTTTTTCCCTACTAATTTTGCATTTGTTCTGCTCTTGCTATTCTGGTTCTTTTAGATGTGTTAATAAGCCATATAGTTGACATTATTCTACTTTAAAATTTTTAAAATTTTTAATTTTTGGATGTAAATAGTAGGTGTATATATTTATGGGGTACATGAGATATTTTGTCACAGGCATACAATGTCAAATAAGCACATCATAAAGAATGGGGTATATACCTCCTTAAGCATTTATCCATTGAGTAGTAAACAACCCAATTACTCTCATTATTAAGAAATGTAGAGTTATCGTTGACTGTAGTCACCCTGTTGTGCTATCAAATAGTAGGTCTTATTAATCCTTTCTATTATTTGTACCAATTAATCATCCCCATCTCCCCTCTTGACCTCCATTTCCCTTACCAGCTTCTGGTAACCATTCTTCTACCCTCTAGCTCCATGAGTTCGATTGTTTTAATTATTATATCTGACAAATAAGTGAAAACATGTAATATTTGTCTTTCTGTGCCTGGTTTGTTTCACATAACATAATGATCTCTAGTTCCATCTATGTTGCTGCAGATGACTGTGACTCACTGGTTTTATGGCTGAATAATACTTCATTGTGTATATCAACAACATTTTCTTTATCCATTCAACTAATAATAGACATGTAATTTGCTTCCAAATATTAGCTGTTGTAAACAGTGCTGCAGCAAATACAAAAGTGCAAATATTTCTTTGATATACTGATTTCTTTCTTTTGTGTATATACCCAGCAGTGGGATTGCTGGATCATATTGTAGCTATATTTTCAGTTTTTTGAGGAACCGTCAAAACGTTCTCTATAGTGGTTGTACTGAATCTGTAGATTGCCTTGGGTAGTATGGACATTTAAAAATACTGTTTAATTCATAAACATAAAATATTTTCCCATTTTTGTGTCCTTTTCAATTGCTTTTATCAGCATTTTGTAGTTTCCTTTATATAAATCTTTTATTTCTTTGGTTAAGTTTATTCCTAGGTATTTAGTTTTATATGTTGCCTTGGTAAATGAGATTACCTTTCAAATTTGTTTCTTGCATTGTTCACTGTTGGTATATACAAATGCCACTGATATTTGTATGTTGATTTTGTATCCTACAACTTCACTGAATTTATTTATCAGTTCTAATAGTTTTTTGGTGGGATCTTTAGATTTTTCCAAATATAAGATCGTATTATTTGCAAACAGGGACATTTTGACTTCTTCCTTTCCATCTTGAATGCCCCTTATATGTATGTCTTGTCCAATTGTTCTAGCTAGAACTTTCAGTACCATGTTGAATAACAGTTGTGACGGTAGGCATCCTTGTCATGTTCCAGATCTTATAGAAAGGGTTTTCATGATTTCCCCATTCAGTGTAATACTAGCTGTGGGTCTGTCCTATATGACCTTTGTTATGTTAAGGTATGATTTATCTACACTCATTTTTTTGAATTTTTTTATAATAAAAGAATGCTGAATTTTAACAAATGCTTTTTCAACATCAATTGAAATAATCCTGTAGTTTTAATTTTTTATTCTATTGATATGATGTATCACATTGTTTGATTTGATATGTTGAAATATCCTTATTTAATCCCAGGGATAAATGCACTTTGGCTTGATGAGTATTCTTTCTAATGTATTGTTGAATTTGGTTTGCTAGTGTGTTGTTGAGGATATTTGCATCAATATTAATCAGAGATATTGGCCTGCAGTTTTGTTTTTTTGATGTGCCTTTGCCTAGTTTTGGTATCAAGGTAATACTGCCCTTGTAGAATGAGTTTGAAATTATTCCCTTCTCCTCTATTCTTCAGTATAATTTGAGTAAGATTGGTATTAGATTTTCTTTAAATTTTTGGTAGAATTCAGCAGCGAAGCCCTTAGGAACTGGACATTATTTTACTGAAAGACTTTTTATTATGGCTTTAATTTTGCTACTTGTTATTGGTCTGTTCATGTTTTATATTTCTTCGTGTTTCAATTAGGTAGAATTTATGTATCTAGAAATTTGTCCATTTCTTCTAGATTTTTCCAATTTATTGGTATATGGTTGATCGTAGTAGCTGCTGCTGATTCTTTGAAATTCTGTAATATCAATTGTAATGTCTTCTTTTTCATTCCTGATTTTCCTTATTTGCACCTTCTCTCTCTCTCTCTCTCTTTTTGATATGGAGTCTCACACTGTCACCTAGGCTGTAGTGCAGTGGCATGATCTTGGCTGACTGCGATCTCCACCTCCTGGGTTCAAGCAATTTTCCTGCCTCAGCCTCCCAAGTAGCTGGGACTACAGGCATGCACCACCACGCCCAGGTAAACTTTTTGTATTTTCAGTAGAGACAGGATTTTACTATATTGGCCAGGATGGTCTTGATCTCATGACCTCGTGATTCACCTGCCTCAGCCTCCTAAAGTGCTGGGATTACAGACGTGAGCCACAGTGCCCAGCCTTCTCACTTTCTTTAAGTCTGAATAAAGGTTTATCATTATTTTTAACTTTTCAAAAAACGTATCTTTTTGTTTCATTAATTTTCTTTGTATTGTTTTTTATTTTAATTTCATTTTTATGTTCTCTGATTTTTATTTCCTTTCTTCTGGTAATTTTGGTTTGGCTTGCCCTTGGTTTTCTAGTGTTTTAAGATGCGTTCTTAGATTGTTTATTCGAAGATTATTCTCTTTTTGATATAGTCACTTAAAGCTATAAGATTTCTTCTTACTACTGCTTTTGTTGTATACTATCAGTTATGGCCTATTCATGAGAATATTGTATGTGCTGAGAAAAAAATGTGTATGCTACAGCTCTTGGATAAAATGTTCTATAAATAGCTATTAGATTGTTTTGGTCTATAGTGCAGGTTAAGTCTGATGTTCCTTGATTTTCTTTCTGGAAGATCTGTCCAATGCTGAAATTGGGGTGTTGAAACCTCTAGGCATTATTGTATTGAAACCTATCTCTCTCTCTCTCTCTTTTTTTTTTGGTGAATTTGATAAAATATTAAAAGCCTTCCTCAGGTCAACTTTTTTTTTTTTTTTTTTTTTTATTTTACTTTAGGTTCTGGGGTACATGTGCAGATCATGCAGGGTTGTTGCATAGGTATATACACAGCATTGTAGTTTGCTGCCTCTATCCCCTGTCATCTATATCTGGCATTTCTCCCCATGTTATCTCTCCCCAATCTTCCCAACCCCTGCTGTCCCTCCACTAGACCCCCCCAACAGACCCCAGTGTGTGATGCTCCCCTCCCTGTGTTCATGTGCTCTTATTGTTCAACGTATGCCTATGAGTGAGAACATGTTGTGTTTGATTTTCTGTTCTTGTGTCAGTTTGCTGAGAATGATGGTTTCCACATTCATCCATGCTTCTACAAAGGACATGAACTCATTGTTTTTTATGGCTGCATAATATTCCATGGTATATATGTGCCACATTTTCCTTGTCCAGTCTATCATTGATGGGCATTTGGGTTGGTTCCAGGTCTTTGTTATTGTAAACAGTGCCACAATGAACATACGTGTGCATGTGTCTTTATAATAGAATGATTTATAATCCATTGGATATATACCCAGTAATAGGATTGCTGGGTCAAATGGAATTTCTATGTCCAGATCCTTGAGGAATTGCCACGCTGTCTTCCACAATGGTTGAACTAATTTATACTCCCACCAACAATGTAAAAGTGTTCCTGTTTCTCCACATTCTCTCCAGCATCTGTTGTCCCCTTATTTTTTAATGATCACCATTCTAACTGGCATGAGATGGTATCTCAATGTGGTTTTGATTTGCATTTCTCTAATGACCAGTGATGATGAGCATTTTTTCATATGTTTGTTGGCCTCATGTATGTCTTCTTTTGAAAAGTGCCTGTTCATGTCCTTTGCCCACATTTGAATGGGTTTGTTTGTTTTTTCCTTGTAAATCTGTTTTAGTTCTTTGTAGATTCTCGATATTAGCCCTTTGTCTGATGGGTAGATTGCAAAATATTTTTCGCATTCTGTTGATTGCTGATTCACTCCAATGATTGTTTCTTTTGCTTTACAGAAGCTCTGGAATTTAATTAGATCCCATTTGTCTATTTTGGCTTTTGCTGCCAATACTTTTGGTGTTTTGGTCATGAAGTCCTTGCCTATGCCTATGTCCTGAATAGTTTTGTCTAGGTTTTCTTCTAGGGTTTTTATGACGTTAGGTCTTATGTTTAAGTCTTTAATACATCTGGAGTTAATTTTAGTGTAAGGTGTCAGGAAGGAGTCTCTCTTTATCTCTAACAACATATATCAGGGTGCTCCAGTGTTTGGTGCATATATATATAAAATGATATAATTCTATATATTTAAAATTGTATAATTTTATAATGATATATAAAATATATATCATATATAATAAATGATATATGTATAATTGTATAATTGTAGAATAATATATAAAATACATATTATATATATATATATATTTGCTGATCTGACCCCTTTATCGTTATATAGTAACCTTTGTCTCTTATAGTTTTTATCTTGAAATATATTTTGTCTGATATAATATAATGACTCATGCTTTTTTTTGGCTTTTATTAGCATAAATATCCTTTCCATCTCATTATTTTCAGTTGATGTGGGTCTTTATAAATAAAGTATATTTGTTTTAGACAAAAGATCAAGGGATATTGTTTTTTTGATATCCATTCTATGTCTTTTGAATGGAAACTTTAGTCCGTTTGCATTCAATATTATTATTGACAAGTAAGGACTTACTGCGAGCATTTTGTAATTTGTTTTCTGGTTGTTTTGTGGTCTTCTTTTCCATTTTTCTTTTATTTGTGTCATCTGCTAGTGAAGATAATTTTCTCTGGCGCTATAATTTAGTTTTTTGCTTCTTATTTTTTATGTATCCATTGTATTTTTTTTTTTTTTTTTTTTTTTTTTTTTTTTTTTTTTTTTTTTTTTTTTGTTTTTCCACAGGTTACCATGAGGCTTCCAGATACTATTTTATAACCCACTATTTTAACCTCATAAAAACTTAACACTATTTGTGTAGAACAACAAACAAACAAAATAAAACTGATAAAAAAAGCTTCTTACCTTTGTCCAGCTTTTGGTTATTTCTTTTATATCTTAATGTACTATGTCTTGAAAAGATGTTATAGTTATTATTTTAGGTTGCTTTATCATTCAGTCTTTCTACACAGAGTAAGAGTAGTTTACGAACCACAGTTCAGTGTTATACTATTCTGTATTTTTTATGTACTTACTAATTCTAGTAAGTTTTGTACCTACAGATGATTATTAATGGCTCATTAATGACCCCTTTTTTTCTAATAGAAGTACACCCTTTCTTATTTCTTGTAGGATATCATTGATATTAATGAAATCTTTCAGCTTCTGTTTGTCTGAGAAAGTTTTTATTTCTCCTTCATGTTTGAAGAATTTTTTTCAGATATTTTATTATATGGTAAAAGGGTTTTTTGTTTGTTTGTTTTTTCTTCAGCATTTTAAATATGTCATGCTGTGTTTCTTGGCCTCCACTGAAAAGTTTGCTGCCAACTGTATTGAAGCTCCTTTGTATTTTATTTTATTTTTCTCTTGCTGCTTTTAGGATCCTTTCTTTTTTCCTGACTTTCAAAAGGTTGATGATTAAAAGCCTTGAGGTGGTCTTATTTTAGTTATATCTGCTTCGTGTTCTATAACCTACTCATTCTTGGATATTGGTATCTTTCTGTATGTTTGGGGATTTCTCTGTTAATGTTTCTTTGAATAAACTTTCTATTCCTATATCTTTATCTACCTCCTCCTTAAGGCCAATAACTCTTAAATTTACCCTGTTGAGGTATTTTCTAGACCATGTAGATCTGTTTGTTTTTTATTTTTTTTCTTTTGTCTCCTCTGACTCTGTATTTTCAAATAACCTGTCTTCAAACTCATTGATTCTTTCTTTGCTTGATTCATTTTGCAATTAAAGACTCTGATGCATTCTTCAGTATGTCAATTGAATTTTTCAGCCCCAGAATTTTTGCTAGATTTTTTTTTAGCTATTTCAACCTCATTTTTAAATTTATTTGATAGTATTCTGTATTCCTACTCTGTGTTATCTTGAATTTCCTTGAGTTTCCTCTCAACAGAGCTATCTTGAATTCTCTGTATGAAAATTCACATATATCTCTTTCTTAAGGTTGGTTCCTGGTGCTTTTTAAAGTTTATTTGTTTTGGTCATTATTTTCTAGATTGTGTTGGTGCTTGTAGATGTTTTATGTCTAGGCCTTCAAGCATTAGGTATTTATTGTAGTATTCATTGTCTGTGCTTATTTGTAGCTGTTCTTCTTTGGAAGGCTCCCTAGATATTTGAAAAGCACTGGATGTTGTGATATAAGCTGTTTCTGGTTTAGGTGGCACCCCAAGCCCAGCAATACTTCAGTTCTTGAACACTTGTAGAGTTACCACCTTGATGGCCTTGGACAAGATTTGGGAGAATTCTCTCGACTACCAGGCAGAGACTTTTGTTCTCTTCATTTACTTTCTCTTAAATACACAAAGTTTCTATCTTTGTTCTAAGGTAACTAAAACTGGAGTTGGAGTAACACAAGCGCCCCTGTGGCCACCACCACTATGACTGTGGTGAGTCAGAACTTGTAATAGTCCATTCTAACACTGCTATGAAGAAATATCTGAGACTGGGTAATTTATAAATCAAAGAGTTTTAATTGACTCAGAGTTCTGCATTGCTGGGGTGCCCTCAGGAAACTTACAATCATGGCAGAAGGCAAAGGTGAAGCAGGTACCTTCTTCACAGGGCAGCAGGATGGTGTGAGTGCAAGCAGATGAAATGCCAGATGCTTATAAATCCATAGATCTTGTGAGACTTACTCACTATTATGAAAACAGCATTGGGGAAACTGCCTCCATGGTCCAATTATCTTCTCTTGGTCCTGCCCTTGACAGGTAGGGATAATAGGGATTACAATTCACAATAAAATTTTGGGTGGTGGAATTCAACTAGTGTATGACCTTTCTCTAGTAATACTTGACTAGTAAGGAAGAACACGTCAACTGCACATGTGTACAACTTCAGTAAACAAATTGTGCTTGTGGCCCCTCCTACATGCTAACAGGCCATTGTGCATATGGACAGCCCACCCCAAGGGAAGAATCAGGGGATAATTAATGCAACCCCAGAAACATGACAATGTATAAGACCTTAAGACAAAGGTCAAACCACACACTTGACTCTCTCAAGTTGTTCCCTTGGCCCTCTTTCAAGTGTACTTTACTTCCTTTCATTTCTGCTCTAAAACTTTTTAATAAACTTTCACTCCTACTCTAAAACTGGCTTCATTCTCTTCCCCTGTCTTATGCCCCTCGGTTGAATTTTCTTCTGAGGAGGCAATAATTGAGGTTGCTGCAGACTTGTGTGGATTTGCCACCACTAACACTAGAACTTGCCTGAGTTGCAGTCCTTATGGCCTAGATTTCTTTTTGAGTTTACTTAGAGACAGATAGCACTTTCCCTCTCAGTGGCAAGGTTTTTGAGCATTCAGGATTAGGCTGCTGGGATTAGCAGTTATTCTCTGGCTAGGGCTGGTTTAAATGTTCCCTTTGGGCAGACATCAGCTAAGTTTGTCCTGGATATCCTTTCTGCTCTAATAGAACAGCAGTGAGTTTGGTGCCTCAGAATTGCTGTGTTCTCCCTCCCCCACCATCCCGAGAAGCTCTCTGTATCACACAGCTGCTGCCTGGGGTAGTAAAGAGATGGCATTGATGATTCAGGACTGTTTTTTCTACCTCTTAATGCATCTTTCAGAAATATGAAGTTAAAGCTAGGTACTATGAATCCTCACCTTATTTTTTGTTCTTATGGAGATATTATTTTTCTGCGTAGATAGCTGTTAAATTGTTCCTGCAGAGGAAACAATCAGTAGGTCTTCTATTCTGTCATCTTGCTCCACCTCTCCCTTTTCTACTTTTTTGATGTAGGCATATATTGCTATAAGTTTTCCTGTCAGAACCACTGTTGCTGTATACCATAGATTTTCATGTGTTGTGTTTTTATTTTTATTTGTTTGAAGGAATTTTTAAATTGTCTTCTTAATTTCTTCAGTTATCCACTATTCACTCAGGAAGGTTAGCAAAAATTCCGTGTGATCGTATCGTTTTCAGAAATCCTCTGGTCATTTATTTCCAGTTTTATTCCATTGTGGTTGGAGAAGATACATGGTACAATTTTACTTTTTTGAATGATTAAGATTTGTTTTGTGGGTTAACAGATGGTCTGTCCTTGAGAATGATTCATGTACTGAGGACAAAAATGTGTATTCGGCAGCTGCTGGATAATTTTTTTTTTTTGTAAATATCTGTTAGGTCCATTTGATTTGCATTTCAGATTAAGTTAGATGTTTCTTTGTTAATTCTCTGTCTGGATAATCTGTCCAGTGCTAAAAGTGGGGTTTTGAACTCTGCAGGTTGTTATTATATTGTAGTTTATCTTTCTCTTTAGCTCTAATAATATGTGCTTTATATATCTGGTTGCTTATACATCTGGTTGTTTATACATGTGATTGCATATATTTGCAATTGTTACATTCTCTTGCTGTATTGTTACATTTTTCATTATATAATGACTTTCTTTGTCTCTTCTTATAGTTTTTCTCTTGAAATCTATTTTGTTTGAGTATAGATACTCTTGCATTTTTGGTTTCTGTTTGCGTGGAATATCTTTTTCCATCCCTTCATTTTAATGCTATATAGGTTCTTTGGGCTTGTTTTATTTAATCCATTCAGTCATTCTATGACTTTTTATTGTAGAGTTTATTCCGTTATTAAATGTTATAAGTAAGGACTTACATCTGCCATTTTCTTATTTGTTTTCTGGTTCTCTTTTGGTCTTTTCTTCTTTTCTTCCTTTTTTTTTTGGAGAAGATAGTTTTCTCTGCTAGTATGTTTGAGTTTTTTGTTTTTTGTTTTCTTGTCTATCTGTTTTAGATTTCTTGATTAGAAGCTACCATGAGAGTTACAAATAACATATTACAACCAATTATTTTAAACTGATGACAAGTTAACACTGATTGTGAAAACAAACAACCTAACAAGCAAGAAGCAAACAATAATAACTTTGTACTTTACCTTTGTCTCCTTGATTTTAAACTTTTTGTTCTTTCTATTTATACCCTATTGTACTATACATATATCTTGAACAGTTGTTGTTATTATTATTTTTGATTGTTTCATTTATTCACCTTTCTACTTGAGATATGTAGAGTTTACATACCACAATTACAGTGTTATAATATTGTGTGTTTTTCTGTGTACTTATCATTATCAGTGAGTTTTGTATCTATAGACAATTTGTTATTGCTCATTAATGTCCTTTTATTTCCAAATGAAGAATTCCTTGTAGCGTTTGTTATATGATTAGTCTGGGGTTGATAAAATACCTCAGCTTTTGATTGTCTGGAAACATCTTTATCTCTCCTTCAGGTTTGAAAGATTTTTTCACCAGATATACTATTTTAGGGTAAAGATATTTTTTCTTCAGCACTTTAAATATGTAATGCCACTCTCTTCTGGCCTGTAAGGTCTTTACTAATGTGTCTTCTGCCACATGTATTGGAATTTCTTTTTATGTTATTTGTTTATTTTCTATTGCTGCTTTTTGATACATTATCATTAAATTTTGGGAGTTTGATTATTAAATGCCTTGAGGTGGTCTTCTTTGAGTTAAATCTGCTTGGTGTTTTATAACACTCTTATACTTGAATATTCATGTATTTCTCTATGTTTGGGATGCTATCTGTTGTTATCCCTTTAAATAATCTTTCTAGCCCAGTCTTTGTCTCTACCTCTCCTTTAAGACCAATAACTCTTAGATTTGCCCCTTTGAGACTATTTTCTAGATACTCTAGTGTACTTTTTTCTTGTTTTCTTTAATTTCTTCTCACTGTATTTTCAAATAGCCCGTCTTCAAGCTCACTAATTCTTTCTGTCGCTTGAACAATTCCCTGGTTGAGAAACTCTGACATATTTGTAAGTATGTCAATTGCATCTTCAGCTCCAGAATGTGTGCTTGATCCTTTTCTAATTAGTTTAATTTCTTTTAGCAATTTATTTGATAGCATTCTGAATTCCTTTTATGTGTAGTTTTTAAATTCATTTTTTGAATTTATTTAAGTTTCCTCAACACAGCTATTATGAATTCTCTGTCTGAAAGATCACATATGTATCTTTTTCAGGTTTGACCCCGGGTGCCTTATTTAGCTTGCTTTGTGAGAGAAGTCATGTTTTTCTTGATGATCTTGAAGTTTGTGGATGTTCTTTATTGTCTGGGCATTAAAGAGATAAGTGTTTATTGTAGTCTTTGCAGTCTAGGCTTATTCGTCGCCATTCTTCCTGAGAAGGCTTTTCAGAAAGCAATTGGGTGTTGTGATCTAAGCTGTATCTGCATTATGGGGCAGTCTAAGCCCAGTAATGTTGTGGTTCTTGCAGACCCTTAGAATACCTCCAAGGTGATCTTGGGTAAAATCTGGAAGAATTATCTGGATTACTGGCTGGAGATTCTTGTTCTTTTCCCTTACTTTTCTTCTAACAAATGGGGACTCTCTCTGTGCTGAGATCCCTGGAGCCAATATAACACTGGTTCTTACCGAGGCCTGCAGCAACCACTGCTTGGCTACCACCAATGTTTACTCAAGGCCCAAGCGGTCTTTCGTCAACAGGTGTTGAATCCAGCCAGGCTTGTGATTCTTACTTCAGTTTTTCCCTGGCCCAAGGCATGCAAGAATTGCCATTTGGAGACCAGGCTCTGCTGCTGGGAACTGTAGAAATCCACTTAGTACTCTATTCTACTACTAATGAGCTGGCCCCCAGCCACAAGATAAAGACTTTCCCACTCTTTCCTCTTTTTTCTCAAACAGAAGGAGGCTTTCCCCATAGCTGTCACAGCTGGAAATGCTCTGGGTCACACTTGAAGCCAGCACAGACCTGGGTCTCCCACAAGTCCCACTGTGAGTACTGACTGGGTACTGCTGATATTTCTTCAAGTTCAAGGTTCTTTAGTCAGCAGATAATGAATCCTGCCAGGACTGATTTGTTTTATTCAAGACAGAACATTTTCTTCTAGCCTTGAGTATGTCTAGAAATTTCCAGGAGCTGTGGTCTGGAATGTGAGCGTCAGGACTATATCTGGTACCCTACCTACTGTGGCTAAGTTCATATCTAAGTTGTAAGACAAAGCCCTCTTTACTCTCTTCTCTCCTTTTCTTAAGTGGGATAAAAAAAATCTTTCTGGATTTGCAAGCTGTGCTGCCTGGGTTTGGGAGATGTGTGATGCAAGTAGTTTTTTGATCACCCTGGCTGTTGTCTCACTAGGTCATGAGCATTCCAGGTTTACCAGATACAAGGTTGGCATAGCATCTAGACTTGCCCAAGAAGTGCATTCTTGTGGTCTATACTGCTTTTCATGTTTATTGACAAACCCAGAGTGCTTTAATCTGTGATCTTGGGGATAGCAATAACTCAGACTAAAGTCACTAGGATTAATAATTCCCCTCCAGCTAGGACTGGTCTAAATGCTCCCTCCATGGGCACTCACTGAATTCTGTCTGGTGTTGTTTTCCACTGTGACAGGACAGCACCGAGTTCTAATGCAGTCCCACAATCACTGCTCTCTCTTTTCCCCATGCACATAAATTTTTCTTTGTGTCACATGGCCACATATGGGGGATAGAAGAGTGGTGTTTGTAGTTTGAGACTGTCTTTACCATTTTCTTCTGTGTCTCTTTTCTTGATACCATGTTAAAACTAGGTACTGTGAAGCTGATCTAATTTTTGTTCTTATGAAGGTACTTTTCCATGTGGATAGTTATTTAATTAGGTATTCTTATGGAAGGGGCAGTCCCTGGAGTGTTATGCTTGACAATCTTGCTCTACCTCCCCTTCTATTTGCATATAACATAATTTTATAGATAGAAAGCACTTAAGAACTATCAAAAAACCTGTTAGGACAAATACACAAGTTGATCGAGATTGCAGAATACAAGATAAAGGTGTGACAATCAAATATATTTTTAGAGCAATGAACATTCCCAAATGAAGATGAGAAAACATTGCATTTATGATAGTATCAAAAGATAAAAATATTTACAAGTAAATTAAATAAAAGAAGTGCAATACCTGTACACTGAAAACTACAAAATTATTGAAAGAAATTAGAGAAAATTTTTAATAAATAAATGCAAAGTCATTTTATGTTTATGTATTCAGAAGGCTTAATATTATTAAGATGGCATTAGTGCCCAAATTTATGTACAATTTCACTGAAATTACTTTCAAATATTGAGCTGGGATATTTGCTTAAATTTATAACCAATCCTAAAATGTGTATGGACATGCAAGTTAACACAAATATCCAAAACAATCTTGACAAAGGAAAACAAAGTTAAAAGGCTCACAATTTTATATTTTAAAGCTACTATAATCAAGACTGTTGTCATGACACAGGATATAACATTTAGATCAATGGAAGCAATTTGAGAGTCTAGAAATAAATTCATATATTTATGGTTAATTAATTTTCAACAAGGGAGCCAAGAAAATTCATTGAGGGCAAGTATAGACTTTTCAATAGGTGGAGCTGGGTAACTTTGCTATTCAAATACAAAAGATCTCAAGAGAGATCCAAGATGGCTGAATAGGAACAGCTCTGGAATGCAGTTCCCAGTGAGAAAAACACAGAGGGTAAGTGATCACATTTCCAAACAAATTTTTACAGCCCATAGACCAGGAAATTCCTGGACCAAAAAGTGCCATTCCAGCAAGGCTGTTTCAGCTGGTGCCATGGGTTCCTGCACAAAAACTCAAACAAATCTGGGCAGCCATTTCAACTGGTATGCCTGGGATACCAGTTGAATGTCTCCTGGAATGCCTGGGAGACAGAGCTTCCTAATCAACTGAAAAAGAGGGGGCTGAAACAGGAAGCCAGGTCATCTGGCTCATCGGGTCCCATCCACACAAAGATCAGCAATCTGAAAGGCTCTGGATTGAGAGTTTTGCAGCAAGTGCAGCTCGACCCAGGATGGTCCAGCTCAGTGAGAGGAAGGGTGTCTGCCATTAAAGAGGCCATCCACCACTATGAAGGCAGTCCACCATTACCAAGGCAGTCTGACATTACTGAGGAAGTCCACCATTACTGAGACAGTCTACCATTACTGAGTTAATCTGCCATTTCTGAGGCAGATGGCCATTACTGAGGCAGTTCTAACTGTACCTCTGTAAACAAAACCACAAGGAAGTTTACGCAGCAGCTGGGCAGAGCCCACAGCAGCTCAGCAACCCCTCTTCTGGCAGACTGTGACTAGACTAACTCCTCACTGGGCAGGGCATCTGTGAAAAAAGGCAGCAGCACATTAGGAACTTATAAATAAAGCCCCACCTTCCTAGGACAGAACATCTGGGAAAAGAGGTGGTTAAGTTCTACTGCAGCAGACTTAAACCTATCTGCCCAGCAGCTCTGAATGGAACAATGGAGCTCCCATACAGCACTTGGACTCCTATAAGGGACAGACTAATTCCTCAAGCAGCTCCCTGACCACTGTATATCCGAAGAGACACCTAGTAAAGGAGAGCTCAGGTTGACATCTGGTGGGTACCCTCCTGGGACAAAGATAACAGAAGAAGAAACCAGCAGCAACTCTTACTGTTCTGCAGCCCCAGTGGGTGATTCCCAGGCAAGCAGGGTATAGAATGGACCTCCAGCAGTCCTGCAGCAGAGGGGCCTGGCTGTTAGAAGAAAAACTAAGAAACAGAAAGAAATAGCTTCAGGTTCAACAAAAAGGATGTCTATTCAGAGACCCCATCCAAAAGTCATTAATTACAAAACCACAGGTATATAAAGCCACAAAGATGGGAAGAAACAGCACAAAAAAGATGAAAACATACAAAACCAGAATGTCTCTTCTCCTCCAAGGGATCACAATACCTCACTGCAAGGGTACAACACTGGATGGAGAATGAGTTTGACGAATTGACAGAAGCAGGCTTCAGAAGGTGGGTAATAACAAACTTCTCTGAACTAAAGGAGCATGTTCTAATCCAATGCAAAGAAACTAAGAACACTGAGAAAAGGATAGATGAAATGTTAACTCGAATAAACAGCTTAGAGAAGAAGATAAATGACTTGATAAACTGAAAAACACAGCAAGAGAATGTAGCGAAGCGTACACAAGTTTCAACAGCTGAATCTACCAAACAGAAGAAAGGATATCAGAGGCTGAAGATCAACTCAACAGAATAAAACAAGATGGCAAGATTAGAGAATATAGAGTGAAAAGAAATGAACAAAGCCTCCAAAAAATATGGGATTATGTGAAAAGACCTAATCTACATTTGATAGGTGTACCTGAGTGTGATGGAGAGAATGAATCCAAGCTGGAAAATACTCTTCAGGATATTATTCAGGAGAAGTTCCCTAACCTAGAAAGGCAGGCCAATATTCAAATACAGGAAATGCAGAGAACACCACAAAGATATTCCTCAAGAAGAGCAACCCCAAGGCACATAATCATCAGTTTCACCAGGGTTGAAATGGAGGAAAAAATGCTAAGGGCAGCCAGAGAGAAAGGTCGAGTTGACCACAAAGTGAAGCCCATCAGACTCACAGTGGATTTCTCGGCAGAAACACTCCAAGCCAGAAGACAGTGGCGGCTACTATTCATCATCCTTAAAGAAAATAACTTTCAGTCTAGAATTTCATATCCAGCCAAACTAAGCTTCACAAGGGAAGGAGAAATAAAATCCATTATGAACAAGCAATTGCTGAGAGATTTCATCACCACCAGGTCTGCCTTACAAGAGCTCCTGAAAGAAGCACTAAACATGGAAAAAACCAACCAGTACCAGACACTCCAAAAATTTACCAAACGGTAAGGACCATAACACAATGAAGAAACTGCACCAAATAATGGACAAAACAACCAGCTAGCATCAAAATGGCAGGATCAAATTCACACATAACAATATTAACCTTAAATGTAAATGGGCTAAATGTCCCAATCAAAAGCCACAGACTGGCAAATTTGATAAACAGTCAAAACCCATTGGTATGCTGTACTCAGGAAATTCATCTCATGTGCAAGGACACACATAAGCTCAAAATAAAGGGATGGATAAAGATTTATTAAGGAAATGGAGAGCAAAAAAATAGCAGGAGTTGCAATCCTAGTCTCTGATAAGATGGACTTTAAGCCAACATATCAAAAGATGCAAAGAAGGGCATTACATAATGGTAAAAGGATCACTGCAACAAAAAGAGCTAACTATACTAAATATATACCCACCCAACACAGGAGTACCCAGATACGTAAAGCAAGTTCTTAACGACCTACAAAGAGGCTTAGACTCCCACACAATAATAGTGGGAGACTTTAACACTCCACTGTCAATGTTAGACAGATCAATGAGACAGAAAATAAACAAGGATACCCAGGACTGGAAGTCAGATCTGGAACTAGCAGACCTAATGGACATCTACAGAACTCTCCACTCCAAATCCACAGAATATACATTCTTCTCAGCACCACATCTCAACTACTCTATAATTGACCACATAATCGAAAGTAAATCACTCCTCAGCAAATGCAAAATAATGGAAATCATAACAAACAGTCTCTCAGACCACAGTGCAATCAAATTAGAGCTGAGGATTAAGAAAGTAACTCAGGACTGCAAAACTTCATGGAAACTGAACAACTGGCTCCTAAATGTCGACTGGATAAACAATGAAATAAAGGCAGAAATAAAGATGTTCTTCGAAACCAATGAGAACGAAGAAACCATGTACCAGAATTTCTGGGACACATCTAAAGCAGTGTCTAGAGGGAAATTTATAGCAATAAATGCCCACATGAGAAGCAAAGAAAGATCTAAAATCGACACCCTATTATCAAAATTGAAAGAGTTAGAGGAGCAAGATCAAAAAAAACTCAAAATCTAGCAGAAGACAAGAAATACCTAAAATCAGAGAAGAACTGAAGGAGATAGAGACACAAAAACCCTTCAAAAAATCAATAAATCCAGGAGCTGTTTTTTCGAAAATATCAACAAAATAGACAGAATGCTATCCAGATTAATAAAAAAGAAAAAAAGAAGAATGTAATAGATGCAATAAAAAACGATAAAGGGGTATATGACCACCGATTCCACAGAAATATAAACTACAATCAGAGATTACTACAAACAACTCTATGCACATAAACCAGTAAACCTGGAGGAAATGAAAAAATTCCAGGACAGTTGCACACTCCCAAGCTTAAACCAGGAAGTTGAAACCTGGAATAGACCAATAACAAGAGCTGAAGTTGAGGCAGCAATTAAGAGCTTACCAAGCAAAAACAGTCCAGGACCGGATGGGTTCACAGCCGACTTCTACCAGACATACAAAGAGGAGCTGGTACCACTCCTTCTGAAACTATTCCAAACCATCCAAAAGAGGGAATCCTTCCCAAATCATTTTGTGAGACTAGCATCATCCTGATACCAAAACCCGGCAGAGACTCAGCAAAAAAAGAAAACTTCACTCCAATATCCATGATGAACACAGTTGCTAAAATCTTCAATAAAATAATCGCAAAACAATTACAACAGCCCATCAAAAAACTTATCCATCACGATCAAGTAGGCTTCATCCTGGGGATGCAAGGCTGGTTCAACGTACAAAAGTCTACAAATGTAATCCACCACATAAAAGGAACCAAAGACAAAAACCACAGGATTATCTCAATACATGCAGAGAAAGCCTTCAATAAAATTCAATGGTTCTTTATGCTAAAAACTCTCAGTAAAATAGGAATGATGGAATATACTTCAAAATAGTAAAAGCTATTTACAACAAACTCACAGCAAATATAATGCTGAATGGGAAGAAACTGGAAGCATTCCCTTTGAAAAATGGCACTAGACAAGGATGCCCTCTGTCACCACTCCTATTCAATACAGTATTGGAAGTTCCAGCCAGAGCAATCAGGCAAGAAAAAGAAATAAAGGTTATTCAATTAGGAAAGGAGGAAGTCAAATTGTCTCTATTTGTGGATGACATGATTGTATATTAAGAAGACCCCATCGTCTCAGCCCAAAATCTGAAACTGATAAGCAACTTCAGCAAAGTCTCAGGATACAATATCAATGTGCAGAAATCACAAGCATTCCTATACACCAAAAACAGATTAAACGAGAGCCAAATCAAGAGTGAACTCACATTCACAATTGCTTCAAAGAGAATAAGATACCTAGGAATACAACTAACAAAGGAGGTAAAGGAACTCTTCAAGGAGAACTACAAACCACTGCTCAAGGAAATAAGAGAGGACACAAATAGATGGAAAAACATTCCATGCTCATGGTTAGGAAGAATCAATATTGTGAAAATGGCCATACTGCCCAAAGCAATTAGATTCAATGCTGTCCCTGTCAAGCTACCAGTGACCCTTTTCAGAGAACTGGAAAAAAAACACCTTAAACTTCATGTGGAACCAAAAGAGAGCCCACAGAGCCAAGAGAATCCTAAGTAAAGAGAACAAAGCTGGAGGTATCATGCCACCTGCCATGTTCAGAAAACAGAAACTGAATTCCTTACTGACGCCTTACACTAAAATTAACTCCAGATGGATTAAAGACTTAAACATAAGACCTAACACCATAAAAACCCTAGAAGAAAACCTAGGCAAAACCATTTAGGACATTGGCATAGGCAAAGACTTCATGACTAAAATGCCAAAAGGAATGGCAGCAAAAGCCAAAATAGACAAATGGGACCTAATTGAACTCCAGAGCTTCTGTACAGCAAAAGAAACAATCATTAGAGGGAACCAGCCACCAACAGAATGAGGAAAGATTTTTGCAATCTTCCCATCTGACAAAGGGCTATTATCCATAATGTACAAGGAACTAAAACAGATTTACAAGAAAAAAACAAACTCATTCAAAAGTGAGCAAAGTATATGTACAGACACTTTTCAAAAGAAGACATAAATGAGGTCAACAAACATGAAAAAATGCTCATCATCACTGGTCATTAGAGAAATGCAAATCAAAACTACACTGACATACTGTCTCACGCCAGTTAGAATGGTGATCATTAAACAATCTGGAGACAACAGATGCTCAAGAGGATGTGGAGGAATAAGAACACTTTTACATTGTTGGTGGTAATGTAAATTAGTTCAACCATTGTGGAAGACAGTGTGACGATTCCTCAAGGAGTTAGAAACAGGAATTCAATTTGACCCAGCAATCCCATTACTGGGCATATACCTAAAGGGCTATAAATCATTCTATTATAAAGACACATGCACATATATGTTCATTGTGGCACTGTTCACAATAGCAACGACCTGGAATCAACCCAAATGCCCATCGATGATATACTGGATAAGGAAAATGTGGCACATATACACCATGGAATACTATGCAGCCATAAAAAATGATGAGTTCGTGTCCCTTGTAGGGACATAGATGAATCTGGAAGCCATCATTCTCAGCAAACTGTCACAAGAACAGAAAATTAAACACCACATGTTGTCACTCATAGGTGCATTTGAACAATGCAAACACATGGACACAGGGAGGGTAGCATCTCACACTGGGGTCTGTTTGGGGGGAATCTAAGGGGGTAACGGGGGGGTGGGGTGTTTGGGGAGGAATAACATGGGGAGAAATGCCAGATATAAGTGACGGGGGATGGAGGCAGCAAACCACATTGCCATGTATGTACCTATGCAGCAATCCTGCACAATCTTCACATGTACCCCAGAATCTAAAATACAATACAACAAACAAAAAACCGAAAGACTACTATCTCACCCTATATACAAAATTTAGCTCAAAATGGATTAAAATCCTATATATAAGAGCTAAATTGCAAAACTCTTAGAACAAAACATGAGGCATATTTTTGTGATCATGTGTTTAACAATGAATTCTTAGATATAACACTGAAAGTACGAGCAACAGAAGGAAAAAGAGATAAATTGGATTTCATTAAAATTAATCACTTTGAATCAGTGAAGTTGTTTAATTTTAATGAAATCCAATTTATGTACTTTTCAAAAGGACACTATCAAGAAAATGAAAAGTAACCCTGCAGAGTGGGTAAAAATATTTGCATAATAATATTTCTGACAATGGTCTAGTATTCAGAATATACAAAAACTCTTAAATTTCAACAAAATATAGGCATTTCTCCAAAGAAGTTATAGAAATGGCCAAGAAGCACATAAAAAGCTGTCAGTGTTATTATGCAATAAAGATGTACAAATCAAAACTAGAATGAGATAAAGCTTTATATGCACTTGTATGAATAAAAACAACAGCCAAAATCTAATGTTAGTGAGGATGTGGAAATATTGGAACAGTCATACAGTGCTGAAGGAACTGTAAAGTGGTGTGACCCCTTTGAAGAATAGACATTTCCTCAAAAATTTAAATGGAAGGTTGTCATATGTTTCAACAATTCTACTGCTCAGCATAAACACAAAGGAATTGAAAATATATGTCTACACAAAGAGTCATGTGAATATTCATAGTAACATTATTCAAAATAGACAAAAAAAAACCAGAAACAACCCACACGTCCACCAGCTGATGATTGAACAAACAGAATGTTCTCAATATATATCATGAAATATTATTCATCTATAAAAATAATAAACTGTGGTTTTGATTTGCATTTCTCTGATGATTCATGCTACAGCATGAACCTATGAAAACATGCTAGGTGAGAGAAGCCAGACACAAAAAACTATCTATTATATAATTTTTTAATATAAAATGTACAGAATAGGCAAATTCATAGAGACAGCAGATTAATGGATGCTAATAGTTGGGGGAAGGAGAATAGGGAGTAATTGATGATGTGTATAGGGTTTTTTGGGGTCTGAAGTAAAAACTGTGTATTTAGATAGTGGTGGTGCTTGCCCAACATTGTGAATGCATTGCAAAATTCACTAAATTGGGTAACTTAAAATGAAGAATTTTATGATATATAAATTGTAATTCAGTAAAAATATAAATATGTGAACATACAATACATTAATTCAAGAAAAATCACACATTAGGTTGCAATTTAACTTTCTAGAAGTATTAAATTTTTGCTAGTTACTTTTTACTAATTTTTTACTATTTTATAATACAGTTTTGTTTTGATGTATTTTCACCAAAACTATTTAATTATTTTAATAGTTTTAGATTTTTAAAATTTTATTACAATTTATAAATTTAAAATAGAAATATTTTTATAGCTATAAGTAGATATTAATTGATCCTCTACAGTTCTTACCATTAAAAATACAATTTTCATGTTTCTACTTTGTGTGCTTTTATAGTGTAGTTTCAATAGGAAGTACCCTTCAACATAACTATTTAGATAATTATTCACTTTAGGATTTCTAGTCATTTTTATGTAGTTTACCTAAGTTTAACATATAAATAATTATGTTATATTTCAGCTTTGGCTTTTTCTTATCGATTTTATCATATAAACAGTGTAACTTATTTAAAATATGTATTTCCACAGAACTTTCACGTATTACTAGATAAAGGTACTTAATCATCTTTAGCTCAACATGTATGTTAAAAAGTGATACAAACATAATTTTTAAATATTTTGAATTCATTTACATAATTTCTGTCATATTATTTAAGTAACATATGCTTTTCTAGGAAAATAAGTCATGTGTTTACTGCTATTGAAACAGCTAATCATTATAGCATAATTGTTTAAGTTTAAGACATAAGCAAATTATATATTAGGTCCCCATACTAGTCCTCCAAAACTTTGCACTACCAAAGTAAAACATTTAATGTTTATTTTTTATATCATTTTATCATGCAGTTTTATTAAGATTTTAGTTTCAATACAAAGTAGTCAACTATTTTATTGATGTTAGCAATCCTTTTCATTTTTAGCATATTTCTACACTTGATCTTAGCCAAAAGGCTGAGAAGCGATCATTTTCAGCATATTTCTTGACAATTAATATACACTCTAGCCCAGTAATTCTGCTGTAGGGATTTATCAAAATATGTGTTTACCCAAGTCCACAAAGATATAAGGGGACACAAAGATAGGTAAAGAGTGATCATTGCAACCTTGTTTCTAAGAGCCAACAAAACAAATCCAAACAGATAATAACAGAAAAAACAAAATTTAACAAACCCCCAAAAGGATAAATTATTTAAAAATTACAGACATCTGTTTAATAACTTTTGTGAAACTACATTAAAAATAATTTCTACATTTATCTATAATATTAAAATATTTAAGAAAAATTTAGGTGAAAAAACAACCTTGTACAATTAGTATACCTTATTTGATTTAAATAATATTATGTGTATATTATTGGTATTAAAACTATATAATATGAAATAAGCACCCATCAGTTCATACTGATTTAAGTAAATAACTGAATAAATAAATTAGCATATAAAAATACGTAACTGAAATAGAGGGGACAGCTCTTCCTTGCATATCAATTCCAGTTAACACAATTAAAAGAACAGGGGCACTATAATTACCATAAGGTAAACACCACATAATTAACAATTGTTACAGACAATATGCAGTTACAAATGCTCAAATTAGTGGATGAAATTTGAAGATTTCCCTGAAAATATTTTTGAATTACAAAGGAAAAACAAGTAAGTTTAAGATGGAGAAACTGAGCAGACACCTTAACCATATGCTTAAAGGTTAACATGTCTTGTAATGAGACATTTTGACATCTTGGATTCCTTGAAGTGATGCATTGAGTGGGCATAATATCGCTTTTGTGATATTCCTTTAAAAAATGAAAAGCTCAATCTAATCAAGAGAAAACTGTAGCCAAACGAAAACTGTAGGCTATTCTATAAATAACTGAGCAATTCAAAAGTGTCAAAAGTCAGGCATGAAAACGGTCTTAAAAAATAGTCAAAGATTGAAAAACTCTGACAGACTTAAGTATATATATATATTTTGAGATAGAGTTTCACTTTTGTTGTCCAGGCTGGAGTGCAATGCCATGATCTCAGGTCACTGCAACCTCCACCTCCCGGTATCAAGTGATTTTCCTGCCTCAGCCTCCTGAGTAGCTGGGATTACAGGCATGTGCCACCACACCTGGCTAATTTTTGTAGTAGTAGTAGAGACAGGGTTTTTCCATATTGGTCAGGTTGGTCTCGAACTCTCGACCTCAGGTATCTGCCCGCCTCGGCCTCCCAAAGTGCTGGGATTACAGGCATGAGCCACTGTTCCTGGCCTAAACATAGCATGTGAAAGGTACACAAGAACTACAAGCAACTGGGGTAAGTAGAAAAACTGGTGAAGTTTGAATGAAGTCTTCTATAATGATAGTATACTACAGTACACTGGTTTTGATAATTGTACAATGGTGGTTTTGTAAGATGTTAACATAACTGAAGCTAAGTAAAGGGTATGTGGAAACTCTGCTATTTTGTCAACATTCAAATAAAATTATTTCTAATGTTTATATTGTACAATTCAGTAGATTTTAATACACTTATAGTGTTGTATCATCATCATACCTAATTCTAGAACAGTTTTCTTGCTCTACAAAGAAACTCTGGATCCAATAAACAGTCAATCTCTGTTCCTTGCTCCTTCCAGCCCCTAAAAGTTATTAATCTGCTTCTTGAATTTACTTGTTCTCTTTATTTCATATGTGGCTCTTTGTGCCTGATGTCTTTCCCTCAGCTTTTAGATATATACTCAAAAGAAGTGAAAACAGATGTTCGAACAAAAATTTGTGCACTGTTTATTATCTACATTATTTGTAATACCCAAAAAGTGGAAACAACCCAGATGTACAAGTGATAAATGGATAAAGTATGGAATAGCCATACAATAGAACATTATCAACCCATAAAAATAAAGTACATGCCACAATGTGGATAAAACATAGAAACATTGTAAGTTGACTTGTGTTTTTAAAATTATCACACACACACTTGCTTCAAGGCTTTATGTAGTAAGAAGACTTACGTGAAACTCCTGGGTTTGTAGCTTGAAATGAGATCTTAAATATAATTTAATCCTTAAAATTAAATATACTTTTATCCATTAAATACAATTTAATGGGATCTTAAATATAATTTAATTTGATTTTTGTGGGTGGAACAACTGAAAAAAAAACTACATAAGATATGTGTGTGTGCATTTTATATGTGTGTATATGTATCTAAAAGGGGCACTAATCTAACAGCATGAATACAAAGTATACATTTGTGCAAAATAGTTAATTTTTGTATGTATAGAAAATACACCTAAATCATAATTGCTATAAGTTTAAAATATAAGATATTACATTTAATTCTACTCCAGAGACTGATCCCAATGAGATTAACACAAGTGCAAAAATACACAATGACATATAAAAAGTACAAGATTATTTACCTAATTTTAAAATTTACTTTAGTCAAGAGAAACCAATAAAAAGCATTTGAAAATGAAAAGAAGTTAATTTATCTCTCTTCACTGATGACTTGATACTATACCTAGAAAACCCAAAACACTATGACAAAAGGCTCCTAGAATTGGAAACAACTTTATAAAATTTCAGGATACAAAATCAGTGTACAAAATTTAGTTCTGTTTCCATATACCAATAACATTCAAGCTGAGAGACAAATCAAGAAAGCAAATACATTTACAATAGTCACACACAAACACACCCACACACACACACCTCTTTCCCTAGGAATACACCTAACAAGGGAGGTGATCTCTACAAGTAGAATTACAGAACACTGCTGAAAGAAATCATAGGTGACACAAACAAAGAAAACAGTAGATGTTGGTGTGGATGCAGCAATCAGGGAACACTTCTACACTGCTGGTAGGAATGTTAATTAGTACAGTCGCTATGAAAAGCAGTGTTTAGATTCCTTAAAGAACAAAAGTTGAACTACCATTTGATCCAGCAGTCCCACAACAGGGTATCTATCTGGAGGAAAAGAAGTCATTATTTGAAAAAGATATTTGCACACGTATGTTTATAGCAGCACAATTCACAATAGCAAAACCATGGAACCAACCCAAATGCCCATCAATCAATGAGTAGATAAAGAAACTCTGATATATATATATACCAGAATTTATATACATGTATAATGGAATACTACTTAATCATGAAAAAGAATGAACGAACAGCATTTGGAATGACCTGGATGAGGTTAGAGACTATCATTACAAGTGAAGTAACTCAGGAATGCAAAACCAAACAATGTATGTTCTCAATGAGATGTGGGAGCTAAGCTATGAGGATGTAAGGACATAAGAATAATACAATGGACTTTGGGGACTTGGAGGGAAGAGTGGGAGGGGAGTGAAGGATAAAAGACAACAAGTACAGTGCAGTGTATACTGCTCAGGTGATGGGTGCATCAGGTTTTCACAAATCTCCACTAAAGAATTTACTAATGTAATCAAATACCACCTGTCTCCCAATAACTTATGGAAAAATAAAATAAATGAAAACAAAAACAAACAAAAAAAGCATTCAACGTTCATGTATTGGAAGAATCAATGCTGTCAAAATGGCCATTCTGCTCGAAGTAATCTACAGATTCAATGCTATTTCTATCAAATTACCAATATCATTTCTCACAAAATTGGAAAAAAGAAAACTATGTAAAATTTATATGGAAGCAGAAAAGAGACTGGATAGCCAAAGCAACGTTATGCAAAATAAACAAAGCTGGAGGCATCACAGTAGCTGATTCAACCTATACTATAAGGCTAAAGTAACCAAAACAGCATGGTACTGATACAAAAATGGACATATAGACCAAAGGCACAGAATAGAGAATGCAGAAGTAAAACCACACACCTATAACTACCTGATATTTGATAAAGTTGACAAAAATAAGCAATGGGGAAAGAACTCCCTATTCAGTAAATGGTCCTAGGGAGCTGGCTAGCCACATGCAGAAGAAAGAAACTGGACACCTACCTCTCACCATATACAAAAATTAATGCAGGATGGATTAAAAACTTAAATGTAAGACTTCAAACTTTAAGAATACTGGAAGAAAACGTAGTAAACACTATTCTGGATATCACCTTGACAAATAATTTATTACTAAGTTACCAAAAGCAATTGCAATAAAAGCAGAAATTGACAAATGGACTCTAACTAAACTAAAGAGCTTCTGCACTGCAAATAAAACTATCAACAGAGTGAGCAAACAACCTACAGAATGGAAGAAAGCATTAGCAAACTATGCATCTCACAAAGGCTTAATATGAAGAATCTATAAGGAGTCTTAAACAATTCAACAAGCAAAAAGCAAATAACCCCATTAAATACTGGATAAAGTACATGAACAGACATTTTCAAAGGAAGACACAAGCTATCAACAAACCTATAAAAAATGCTCCACAGGGCTGGGCGCGGTGGCTCACGCCTGTAATCCCAGCACTTTGGGAGGCCGAGGCGGGTGGATCACGAGGTCAAGAGATCGAGACCATCCTGGTCAACATGGTGAAACCCCGTCTCTACTAAAAAT